>NW_027202752.1:0-161846 GCF_024711535.1 Dipodomys merriami
GGGGAAGGAGAAAGAAAAAACCATATGACATAGTAATTTACAAATGTCCATTAGCATGTAAGAAGAGAAACAGCCAGGCCCCAGTGGCTCACACCTGTAATCCTAGCTAAGGATCATGGTTCAAAGCCAGCAGGGGCAGAAACGTCCCTGAGACACTTATCTGCAATTAACCACTCAAAAAAACAGAAGTGTTGCTGTGACTCAGAGGTAGAGTGCTAGCCTTGAGAAAAAAAATGCTCAGGGACAGCACCCAGGCCCTGAGTTCATGCCCCGCAATAGACAAAAATTTAAAAAGAAAAAAAATCACCTTATTTATAAATTTAAGGTAACTCTAATATTTTGTTCCAGCTTCATTCCATTACTCCCTGCCCATTCCCTCACCTTTCATAATACTAAAGTAGTTAGCACTGGATCCTCTTTTGTGTTAGTTTTTTTCCTTGTTTGGTTCAAATCCATCCAGATCGTTTTCATTTTCTATACACAGGCATTCTCCCTTTTTTTTCAGGTTGTAAATAATTCTAAATAGTTGTTCCTTCTCTATTCCTTGATCTCTCCAAATAATTCTGGCTTTATAGGTTACTTTAATGTCCACTGTGTTTCTTTGGATCTTTATATCAATACGCTCTACTGATGTCTCCAATGAAGTTAATTGATTCAGCTTCCATTTTTGTGATCAAACTTCAATAATAATACTCACATCTTGGAATCAGAAATGGTCTCAAGATGGGTTTCTGACATTGGGGGGCTAATTTAGGTAAGTCTAACTATAGTGAAGATCCTGCAGCAAGTAATCCACTAGTAATCCACAATACACAGCAGGACCACAGATAATTAAATTATCATGCAAAGCTGTTTAAGATGAAGTGCCATTTGAAACCAAACAGTTAGAAAATGAAGTAGAAAAGCAACTCACCATTATTGCATTATCTTTGCCAAAAGACTAAATATTACTAAACAATTTGCAAAAACAATCTCAGGGATTCAGGAACACAGCTCAAGACAGACAAAAAGTCAGGTACTAGTAACTTAAATCTATAGTCCTAGCTACTCAGGAGGCTGAAACTTGAAGGAAAAGTCTTCAATTAACCGGCAAAAAGCCAGAATTAAAGGTGAGGCTTAAGTAGCAGAGTGTCCAGCTATGAGCAAGCAAGCCAAAGAAGAGTGAGAAGCTCTAATTTCAAGCCTCAGTACTAGAAGATACTCAGAAAACTCAGAGAATTTCCATGGTGGCTTTTAAAGAATCTCTTATATCCTGTAGCCCTAGAACATACAAGTTCAAGAACCAGACTCTAATTATGCTGAACACTGAATTATCTTTAATGGTGAGTCTAACCAAGTTTCTCCTAAAAAGTTTCAATTTGGAGATAATTAGGAAATAAAGGACCTTGGTTGAGAGCTTTCAGAATTACATAAACCTAAAAATTGTGAACCCCAAGTATCTCCAAAATAATTTTTACCCATCCCTCCTCTTTGAAGTAACTAGCCTTCTACTGCTCAAAGATTTATTCATGACTACAAGAAGGAGCTGACTTATGAGTATTTCCAAAATCCACCTGCACTGCTGCCATTAAAAACTTACTCAAGGGCTAGGAAGTTGGCTCAGTGGTAGAGCACTTGCCTTGCATGCCTGAGGCCCTCGGTTCGATTCCTCAGCACCACATAAGCAAAAAAAGAAAAAGAAAAAACCTGGAAGTGGCGCTGTGACTCAAGTGGTAGAGCGCTAGCCTTGAGCTGAAGAGCTGAGGGACAGTGCCCAAGCCCAGAGTTCAGGCCCCATGACCTGACCCCCCAAAAAAACTTACTCAAATCTCAGTTTCTATAGGAGAAATGCACAGCTGACACTAGAGATAACAACATATATAACAAAAGAATTACATGCTTTTTTTTTTTTTTTTTTTTTTTTTTGGTCATGGGGCTTGAAATTCAGGCTTCATCACTATCCCTCAGCTCTTCAGCTCAAGGATAACGCTCTACCACTTGAGCCACAGCGCCACTTCTGATTTTCTAGTGGTTTATTGCAGATAAGAGTCTCACAAACTTTCCTGCTCCAGCTGGCTTTGAACCTCAACCTTCAGATCTAGCCTGCTGAGTAGCTAGATTACAGGAGTGAAACATCAGTGCCAGGCATGAGTACATTTCTTATCAAACATTGTTACCTCCTCCTTTGTTTTTTCCCTGCCATCCCTTCCCTCCCATCTCCACAACTACATCCCTCCCTGCCCCATTTAAAAAAATTTTTTTTTAACCTACTGGTCAAAGCCCTCATTGTTTTTTTGTGTTTTTGGGGGTATAACTGGTCCTGGGGCTTAAATTTAGGGCCTGGGCATCTCCCTTTACTATTTTTGTTCAACGCTAGTGCTGTACCAATTTAGCCACAGCTCCACTTCCTACATGTCACTGGTTAATTGGAGATAGAGTCTCACAGGATTTCCTGCTCTGGGTACCTTCCAATGGAGATTTCCAACACTCAGTCTGCTGAGAAGCTAGCATTATAGGCACCCAGGTTCTGATTGCTTTTTGATATTCACGGTGGAAAACTTACACTGACTTTATCACGCCTCTGACTGAACTGGATCTTTGATTACTATTCTTACAAAAACTTATTATTATTATTATAAAGGTGAGGTACAGAGGAATTACAGTTACAATAAGTTAGGAAAAGAGTACTTTTTTGTTGTTGTTCATTGTGGGGCTTGAACTCTGTCCCTCAGCTCTTCAGCTCAAGGCTAGCACTCTACCACTTAAGCCACAGTGCCACTTCCAATTTTTTCTGTTTATGTGGTGTTGAGGAATTGAATCCAGGGACTCATGCATGCGAGGCAAGCACTCTACCACTGAGCCACCTTCCCAGCCCCCCAAGAGGATATTTCTTTTGGACAATGTCACCTCTTCCCTCTCTCTGTTTTTCCATCCTGTCCTCACTCACAAGTTATATAGTTCACTTTTCAACATAGTGAATACCACTGTTGCATTTGTTCACTAATGTTCTTTATTTTTATTATATTTCCCTATATTTTTGCTAATTCTCACTATGTTTACATCAGATTTAAAACATCACATGAAATGTCTATACGTATTATATATAATATATATTATATATAGAATATATAATTATATAATTATAAAATCACAAAGTGTAAGGTATGTTAGTACTATTGTGTATTAAGATGAATAATTATATTAAAATATAAAGGAAGGGATTGTCGTTAATTTTGGGGTAGTACAGGACTGGGGTTTGAACTCAGTGCATGTATTAGGTCAGTGTTCTACCACTTGAGCCAATACAATGCAAAATATTTTCATTAAAATGAATGTATTTGTCCTAAAAGAAAAATCAGTGCTTTGAAAGGGTTAACATCTTAGTACATGAAAAATTCATAAAGATAAAATATCCTCATGCATGTGTCTTTGTTCCTGAGAATTGAACGTAGAGCTCTATCACTGAGCTATATTCTTAATCCTCTATATACCTTTTTTTTTTTTTTTTTTTTTTTGGTCGGTCATGGGGCTTGAACTCTGGGCCTGGGCACTGTCCCTCAGCTCTTCAGCTCAAGGTTAGAGCTCTACCACTCCACTTGAGCTGCAGTGCCACTTCCAGTTTTCTGGTGGTTTATTTGAGGTAAGAGTTTCACGGACTTGCCAGCCTGGGCTGGCTTTGGACCACGATCCTCAGATCTCAGCCTCCTGAGTAGCTAGGATTACAGGCGTGAGTCCGGGCAACCATCTATATTCTTTAATACAGGGTCTCACTGAGTTGCCTAGGCTGGCTTCCAATTCCTGATCCTTCTACCTTCACCTCTATGATAGCTGGGATTATAGACAAGCACTCCGACCTTCTATGCCTTATCTTTCCATCAGGGTTCATCACCTGCTTCTTCTCATCCATTTAAATATTTGGTAGAAAAATTGATTATCTGCCAAGTATAGGCAATGCATAAGATGATGTCTACTTCTAAGTAGTTTACAACTGCCAAGAAAGATTGTAAATAGGCGCCACTGGAAGATGAAGCTGAGCCTTTCCAGATAGGATTTTTGGCCTGAGTCATTTCAGAAAGAGTTAAACAGAATGATCTGCTGGTGGAAAACAAGCTAGGGAGTGGTTCCATTGTAGGTGAAATGACCCAAGTAGGAGTTTGTATGTTTAAAATTTAGTGAACCATTACCATTTCTTTAATTTTTTGAGTAAGATACAAAATACCAATGGAATCTAATGCAGATGATCAATTCTTGAGTGTCAGCTATGATGAAGTTGTTTTACACTTTTTGCTTACAAAAGGATTACAAATTGCAGTTCATGAGACTTTCTGAATTTAGTTCAGGGAAAGGTCTTTTTCTTTTTCTTTTTTTTTTTTTAATCAATTTATGGTGGGATTCAGGTCCTCAGAACCCAGGAATATTGAGATCTATTAATTAGGTACAGTCAAAACCCTTTTTTCAAAATATAACTGTGATGTTCCAAAGTTGTTTTATTTTCAAACTATTTGATACTTAATTTTCTTTAAAAAGACAGTTCTTAAAAATAAATCACAGTTCTAGTTATGGTACCTAGGAAGAGGAGGTGGGGGAATACCCATTAGATAGAGAATCATGGAGTGAGAAGCTAAGTATTTCCCAAGTATTAAAAGATCACTTTGGGGTCTGGGAAGGTGGCTCAGTGGTAGAGCGTTTGCCTTGCATGCATGAGACCCTGGGTTCGATTCCTCAGCACCACATAAGCACAAAGAAAAAAACCAGAAGTGGTGCTGTGGCTCAAGTGGTAGAGCACTAGCCTTGAGCTGAAGAGCTGGGGGACAGCGCCCAGGCCCAGAGTTCAGGCCCCACGACCGGACCCAAAAAAAAAAAAACAACAAAGATCACTTTGTTCATTGATTTTGTTTTATATTTATATATTTTCATGAAAACAATGTGTACAGTAGTGTGCCCAAATCTGCAGTATGTGGCTTGATGGACTTTTCCAATGTGCCTTGATCCCTTCTCCTTCCAGGTCTTTATCAATTTCAGTTTGTTTCCTTTTTTCCCCTAGTCTACTTTTTCAGTAGAGTCTTACTAGAATAATCCTTAATATAATAATCCTTTGGTATTTTAAGCTAGCAGTTCCCTTTAGGAAAATCTGTTTAACTCTTTTGTATATGCTTTGACTTTGAAACATTGCAAGCTTCTTGTCCCTGTGCTCTTGAGCTCAAGGCGAGCACTCTGCCACTTGAGCTATAGCGCCACTTCCAGTTTTCTAGTGATTTTATCTGAGATAAGAGTCTCACCGACTTTCCTGCCTGGGCTGGCTTTGAACCTCGATCCTCAGCCTCCTGAGTAGCTAGGATTACAGGCCACTGTCACCGGCACTAGTGGTAGTTTAAAAATAAGATTTTGTTATTATTAAAGTGTTTTGTACAGGGGTTACCATTTCATAAGTAATGAGTACATTTCTGTTTTGGAACTTTGCCACCTCTTCCTATTAGCAGTACTTTTGAAAATAACTTAAAATATTTGCCTACACGTAGTAAGCGTTTGAACAAACTCTTAAAGCTGTTTACTAGCAGAAAGAAGCATATGAACCAACATAATAGTATAAGGATGGAGGGGACAAGTAGAGAAATTAAGGTTCTTAGAACTATTGGATGATTATTCTGTTATTGTCTGAAACCCTCATTATTATAGATTATGAGTCCAGATTTTCTATTCTGTAATGCTTATACAGATAGATACTAGGGTCAGCTCTTGTATTTGCAGTCAACTTGTTTTCTAATTAAAATGTTTTGTATTTGTCCTCCTCTCTGAGATTGGGACTCAGACCCTGGTAATCTGATACTTTTGCTCATTGGCTTGGTGCTCTACCACCTGAACCACAACTCCAACCCCATGTTTTTGAAATTTCAAATAGAAATGTTATTTAACTCTTGGAACATACTAGTGCTTGGTGGCTTGAAAGATTGAAAACTAATAAAGGAACAGGTAACCCCATGTGATTCAGCCATACAATTGAAGTATGTTTTCATTATACATTTCAGAGTGGGAAGTGTTGCTTTAAACTTTTGTTAATGTCAGCTTTTACATTACTCTGTTTATGCTTTCTAGAATGTCATTTAGAATTGTGAAGTAGATTGACATTCTTTTTTTTAAAATAATTTTTTATTATGAAGATACTGTACAGAGGGGTTACAATCACATGAGCAAAGTAATAAGTACATTTCTTATCAAGCATTATTGCTTCCTCCTTTGTTTTCCCCCGACCATCCCTTCCCTCCCACCTATACAACTTACACCCCCCCCCAAATTGTAAAGTTCGTTTTTCTTTTTTTTGGGGGGGGGGTCTGGTCATGGGGCCTGAACTCTGGGCCTGGGCACTGTCCCTCAGCTCTTCAGCTCAAGCCTAGCGCTCTACCACTTGAGCCACAGTGCCACTTCCGGCTTTTTTCTTTTTGCTTATGTGGTGCTGAGGAATCGAACCCAGGCCTCACGCATGCAAGGCAAGTGCTCTACCACTGAGCCACCTTCCTAGCCCTTAAAGTTTGTTTTTTGACATAGCATCTTGTACATGTCATTGTTGCAATGGGTCAGCCTGTATCCCTGTTTAAACAACTTATTTTTTCCCTTCTGCTTCCCAAATTATACCAACATCAAATACAGTGAAAATGGGTTATACCGTGGGGGAGGGACATAGAAAAAAACAAAAAAAATCACGTGGTACCTTATAAATACGTTACAAACAATAGCAAGAAAGAAAAAAAAAACACTTGATTCCTTAGCTTGGTGTTCATTTCCCTTAATATCATCTTATTTGACCTTTTCTGCTTGTCTCAGATATATAGTAGTTATAGCAAATAAGGAAAATCAATGGGACCTATGTTTCTTTGCACCTGGCTTGCTTCACTTACTTTTTTTCTTTTTTTTGGGTTCGGTCGTGGGGCCTCAACTATGGATGGGCCTGGCTGCTGTCCCTCAGCTCTTCAGCTTAAGGCTATCGCTCTACCACTTGAGCCACAGTGCCACTTCCAGCTTTTTTCTTATGTGGTACTGAGGAATCAAACCCAGGGCCTCATGCATACAAGGCAAGCGCTCTACCCCTGAGCCACCTTCCCAGCCCCTAATATAATTTTTTTCCAAGTCTTTCCATTTCCTAACAAATGGGGCAGTGTCATTCTTTCTGATAGAAGCATAGAATTCCATTTTATATATAACACATTTTTTTGATCCATTCATCTACTGAGGGGCATCTCGGTTGGTTCCATATATTAGCTATGGTAAATAATGCTGTAATAAACATAGTTGGGCTGGTAGCTTTTGTATGGTCTTGTTTGTGATCATTTGAGTAAATGCCCAAAAGTGGGATTGCTGGGTCATTGGGGAGCTCTTCATGGAGTCTTTTGAGGAATCTCCATAGTACTTTCCAAAGTGGTTGAACAAGTTTACACTCTCACCAACTATGCAGTAGGGTTCTCTTCTGACCACATCCCCTCCAGCATCTGTTGTTATTAGAGGTCTTGATTATAGCCATTCTAAATGGGGTGAGGTGGTATCTCAACGTTTTTTTGATTTGCATTTCTTCTATGGCTACAGAGGTTGAGCATTTCTTCATGTAGATTTTGACATTCTTTATGTGAAATACTTGGATTAAGATAAGTTTAAGAATTGAGAATTTGAGCCCGGTGCTGGTGGCTCACGCCTGTAATCCTAGCTACTCAGGAGGCTGAGATCTGAGGATCGCGGTTCAAAGCCAGCCCGGGCAGGAGAGACCATGAGACTCCTATCTCCAATAAACCACCAGAAAACCGGAAGTGGCGCTGTAGCTCAAGTGGTAGAGCGCTCGCCTTGAGCTGAAGAGCTGAGGGACAGCGCACAGGCCCAGAGTTCAAGCCCCACGACCGACAAAAAAAAAAAAAAAAAAAGAATTGAGAATTTGGGGATTTGAGGAAGTTAATGGTGGTACATATTCCATGTGTTTTGCTACTGCTAGCATGGCACATAACTTTCTGCAGAGAAATTATAGAAACATGACTGCATAAAAAAAATGACTGAATTAGCTTTGGTTTTGCAACAAAGTGAATTTGAAAAAGACACCTTTGTTTTATGGAACTTCTTAGGTTTCAGAGTGGGGAATAAGATTTGGAACCTGTAAAATGTCTGATTTTATATCTTCAGCTGTCTTGAATATGTTATCAACTTATTCAGATGTGTTGAAGTGTATATGACTGAATGATGGTAGTTTTTTTTTTAATGTTTCTTTTAGGTAGATAAAGTTCCTGATGGAGCTGTAAAACTACCTACAAACAAACTACCCATTTTCTTTTTTGGAACTCATGAGATGTAAGTCCTGTTAGCTTTTAGATGCAAATTAGAAGTTTCAGGATTGTGCATAAAATGAAAAAGTAGAGATTAATTTAAAGAGGAATAGGAAAGAAATACAAAACTTTAAAATTATTTTTGAACTTTAGAATAAATTTTCAAGCTACCTCTTTGTGTTGAGGAAGCACTATGTATCTTTTACTTTTAGATAGTAAAGGCACTGTAGGTTTAATTTTGATTGAAAGTTTAATTTTCTTAATCAGGGAAGGAAGCAAAAGAATGGTGGAAAGTTTGTATGGGAAGTTTTTACAGGACATTCAATATTTCTGTTCAGTAAAATTACATGGACTTTCTTCCCCCCTCCCCCCCCATTCTGGGATTTGAATTCAGTGTCCTGTACTTGGTAGGCAGGTGCTCTACCATTGAGTCATGCCTCTGGCCCAACTAAGTGATTTCTTTTTTTTTTTTTTTTGTCAGTCATGGGGCTTGAACTCTGGGCCTAAACTCTGTCCCTGTGCTCTTCAGCTCAAGGCTGGCACTCTACCGCTTAAGCCACAGTGCCACTTCCGGTTTTCTAGTGGTTTATTGGAGCTAAGAGTCTCATGGAGTTTCCTGCCTGGGCTGGCTTTGAACCTCGATCCTTAGATCTCAGCGTCCTGAGTAGCTAGGATTACAGGCGTGAGCCACCAGTGCCTGGCCCAACTAAGTGATTTCCATAAGGATTATCTTATATTATGCTTTAGGCCTTAGGCTATATTGTACGAAATATGAGCAGATGAAATCTGGACAGTTCCTTTGAGTGTACTAGAGGCTTATGGGTAGTAGAGCCACTCTGATTTGTTCTACTGTCCCTAGTGGATATGGGCACAAACTGATTTGGTGAGACAATTTTAATTTTTCAAAAATTAGCTGAAAATTGAGCTGTTACTTTTACATGCATAAGATTTTCTGGGAGCTATCTCATGGGTTTCCAATGATTATATTTGTATATACCTATCATTTAGTAGCCTTCTAAGTACTATATAATTTGACTGGTTTTGAACTTAAAATAATTTCTGTAGCTTAGGCTTGCTTATTTGGGATGAAGAGAAACAAAGCTTGGTATTCCTCTTCTAATTATAATTATTTTCCTAGAAATGGCTACAATGACAATGTCTGATTTAATGTTTCTTAGCAACCAGCTTTCAGTTATTAATGTGTATGTGTGGTACTGAGGTTTGAACTCAGCCTCCTGCTTACTAATCAGTTATCCTTCAGCCCTTTTAAATTCTGGTTGTTTTTGGAAAGGGAGTTGTATTTTTGCCTCAGGCTAGTCTTGGACTACAGTCCTACCTGCCCCTCCAGTAACTAGGATTATACTGCTGTACCATTATCCTAGCTCTCACATAATTTTTTCAACAGTTATGTTTCGCTGTGATAATATACACAAAATGTATACCACTAAGTTGATTTTAATATGAATTTCATTAGATTTTAGCAGTTTCTTGTATTCATGATCATTCCATTCTCTTCAGTTCTAAACAACCACTAATCTACATGGTTGAATCACCATTTCTGGCCATTTCATGTTAGTGGTATTATAAAATACCACAAATTATTATTTTTTTGAAACTTAAAAAAATTGTCTTTAGTTGTACAAAGGGATTTCAATTCAACAAATTGATAAATTTGTAAGTACAATGCATCTTTTTTGTGGGGAGCGGCCTGAACTCTGGGCCTGGGTGCTGTCCCTCAGCTCTTCAGCTCAAGGCTAGCACTCTACCACTTGAGCCACAGTGCCACTTTGGTTTTTTTCTTTTTATGTGGTGCTGAGGAATTGAACCCAGGGCCTCATGCATGCAAGGCAAGCGCTCTACCACTGAGCCACCTTCCCAGCCCCTAAAGAAACATTTCTTAGGGCTTATCCAAGACTTTCTGAGTCAGTCTGTAAGCTATGGAGTTCAACAATCTAACAAGCCTTGGGGATGATCCTGAGCCATACCAAATTTACAAATACTGTATTAAATGTAGCTGGCATTAGTTGAATTTTCTTTGGAGGGGAAGGGAGGCAGTTTGGGGCTTGAACTCAGGGCCTGGGCACTGTCCCTTAGCTTTTTTGTTTAAGACTAGCACCCTACAGTCACTAGAGCCACAGCGCTAATTCTTGCTTTTTTATGTGGTACTGAGGAATCAAACCCAAGGCATCATGGCATGCTAGGCACGCACTCTACCACTAAGCTACATTCCCAGTCTCCAATTTTTTATTTTTGTAACTTTAAAAAATTCTTTCTGAGTGGGCTGGAAAGGTGGCTCAGTGGTAGAGCACTTGCCTTGCATGCATGAGGCCGAGGCCCTGGGTTCGATTCCTCATCACCACATAATCAAAAAGAAAAAAGCTGGAAATGGTGCTGTGGCTCAAGTGGAAGAGTGCTAGCCTTGAGCTGAAGAGCTGAGGGACAGCACCCAGGTCCAGAGTTCAGGCCCCATGACCAGACCTCCCTCCCCCCCCCAAAAAAAAAAATTACTTCTGATTTCTCTGATTTTAAGGCATTTTGTAAAATATTCATATACGCGTATGTATATATATATACACATTCTTACAGTTTTATAGGGCACTTATGTAGACCATTGTTACTTCTTTTTTTTCTTTTAACAGTCTTGGAGATCCAATGAGGTCCTAGTTCATACAAGGCAAGTGCTCCTTCAGTGAGCTAAAACCTCCAGCATTAGGTTACTATTTTAAATTTAAAAGTGACTATTCTTTCCCCAACATTAAAAAATGGAGAACTTTTATTTTCAATGCTGAAGATTAAACCTAGGGTCTTGAACTTGCTGAGCAGTGTTACCACTTAGAAGCATATGTAGCCCAAAGTCTGTATTTAAATCACAGCATTACACTGGGTACCTAAACTGATTAGGTATTACTTGGTTAATTAGGTATTAAGATGGTTAAGGGGGAAAAAAAACGAGGCTATTAATAATCAAGAAATTAAGGCCTGGGAAGGTAGCTCAGTGCTAGAGTCCTTGCCTGCATGAGGCCCTGGGTTCCTCAGCACCACTTAAGCACCACCTAAGCAAAAAAAGCTGGAAGTGGCGCTGTGGTTCAAACGGTAGCTAGCCTTGAACTGAAGAGCTGAGGGACAACGCCCAGGCCCAGAGTTCAGGCCCATGACTGACCAAAATAAAGGAAATTAAGATATATTCAAATTTAAAAATACCTGCTTTAAGCTGGGTGCCGGTGGCTCACACCTGTAATCCTAGCTACTCAGGAGGCTGAGATCTGAGAATCGTGGTTCAAAGCCAGCCCAGGCAGGCAAGTCCATGAAAATCTTTTTTTTTTGGGGGGGGGAGGGTCAGGTCGTGGGGCCTGAACTCTGGGCTTGGGCGCTGTTCCTCAGCTCTTCAGCTCAAGGCTAGCGCTCTACCAATTGAGCCACAGCGCTACTTCTGGCTTTTTTTCTTTTTGCTTATGTGGTGCTCAGGAATCAAACACAGGGCCTCATGCATTGCAAGGCAAGTGCTCTACCACTAAGCCACCTTCCCAGCCCCAAGTCTGTGAAAATCTTATCTCCAATAAACCACCAAAAAACTGGAAGTGGCACTGTAGCGTAAGTGGTAGAGCTCTAGCCTTGAGTTGAAGAGCTGAGGGACAGCGCCCAAGCTCTGAGTTCAAGCCCCACGACCTCCCCCCCCCAAAAAAAAAAAACTACTTGTTTCATAAAAATTTAGTGGCATTTTTATTTCAAAGTATACTTTAATGTTTTTGATCTTCAGTGTTTTTTGTTTTGTTTTGTTTTTTTGCTAGTCCTAGAGCTTGAACTGAGGGCTGGGGTGTTCTATTCAAGGTTAGCACTCTACCACTTGAGCCATAGATTCATTTCTGGAGGTCAGAGTTCTATAGACTTGCCTGCTGGTCTGGCTTCAAATTGTGGTCCTCAGCTCTCATCCTCTCAGCTTACTTAGTAACCAGGATTATAGGCAGGAGCCACTGGTGCCCAGCTATTATCAGTGTTCTTTTAAGTATACCATTTACATTTGCAAAGTCAGTACCTCCCAAAAGCTTGGAGAGTAAAGTCATGGGTTGATGATGAATTTGCTTTGTAACACTTGACACAGGATTTAATACAAGTAGATTACAGCAGTCACATTTGCCTATTTTATGTGACTTTCAGCAAATTACTTACCTTTGTGTCCTTCTGAATTTGTAAAATAGGGATATCTTCTATCTTAGAACTTTAGGCCACAGCTAAGGTGCTTTCATAAATAATTACTTAAGGGAAGTGAAGGGTAAACAAAGGAGGAGCCTGCAATGCTTGGTAAGAAATGTATGCATTATCCTGCCCATGTAATTGTAGCCCCTCTGTACAGTATGTTCTCAAATAAAATAAAATACAATTAAAAAATAATAATAATAATTACTTAGACTAATGCTAAGTATGTGTTGAATAAAATGCCAGTAAGAATTGTATGGCTTTGAAAGACTTGTTTTGGGAGCAATACTTGCTGGGATTTATAAATTAATAGTAACATTGCATATTTTTTTTCTAAGGCTGTTATTGTAGTGTTACTAAGTTTAGATCAGCTCAGTTTGAATTTTGCTGACTAGTTTTGCTAATTGAGAGAATGTCTTCGAACTCTCCAAACTCTTGAAAATTTAGTCATACTTTGCTGCTTTTGTCTCTTATTAATGTTCAACTTTAGAAACTTAAAAAATACTATATAGTATATGTAGTGTATAGTATGCATATAATTTTTTTTAATTTTTTATTGTGAAGATACTATACAGAGGGTTACAGTTACATGAGCAAGGGAGCGAGTACACTTCCTATTGAGCATTGCTACCCCCTCCATTGTTTTCCCCCTACCATCCTTACCTCCCTACCTTCCCCGAGGTTCTTTTTTTTTTTTAATTGTGATTAAGTGATTACATAATTTCCCAAATTTCACAGTATTTTGGAATAATGATGCTCATTTAAAGTCACAAGTTCATTCTAACTTTCCTGGAGCAAATTGTCTATCACGGTCTATAACATATAACGGTGTACACATATGCATATAATTTTTAATTACTGTAAATTTACAGAGATTTCATAGTTGTATTTTCATACATGCATATAATGTACATTGTTGAAATTATGTTCCTTTTTTTGGGGGGGGGGTCAGTTGTGGGACTTGAACTCTGGGCCTGGGCTCTGTCCCTTAGCTCTTCAACTCAAGGCTAATGTTCTGCCACTGGAGCCACAGTGTTACTCCAATTTTTTGCTGATTTATTGGAGATTAGAGTCTCAATAGACTTTTTGGCCTGGGCTGGCTTTGAACTGTAATCCTCAGATCTCAGCCTCCTGAGGATCTGGGATTACAGGCGTAGCCACTGGCACCCAGCTTGTCCTTTCTCCTTCTGCCGGTCGTTTTTCCCCAACATTCTACCTTTTACTGTCATAGCATCTATTTATTTATTGAGCCAAGCCTGGGCCTTCACTCAGGGCTAGGGCACTGTCTCTGATTTCTCTCTCTCTCTCTCTCTCTCTCTCTCTCTCTCTCTTTTTTTTTTTTGCTCATGGCTTGTACTTTACCATCTGAGCTGTAGTTCCACTTCGGAATTTTTGGCAGTTAAAAGTCTCATGATCCTCAGCTCTTACCTTCCCAACATGTTAGGATTACAGGTATGAATCACTCGTGCCTGACTTGTTATAAAATTTTACTTACCTTCCCAACATGTTAGGATTACAGGTATGAATCACTCGTGCCTGACTTGTTATAAAATTTTAGTAAACATCCTTTTTCAGATTTGTTTCATATTTTGTGATTTTATAATAGGTAAATGAAGCAGCAAGTTAGAGTTGATAAGTTGAAAATGAAACGTTTTGTTTAGAAAATACTACTTAACAAAGATAAATGACTTGATCTTGATGTCCTTGTCTCTGATAGGCCTTCATATTTTGATTATGGCCCCTTTGGTTTGACTTAAAAGTTCTAAGTTTGGGCTGGGAAGATGGCTCAGTGGTAGAGTGCTTGCCTTGCATGCCTGAGGCCCTAGGTTCGATTCCCTAGTACCACATAAGCAAAAAGAAAAAAGCCGGAAGTGGCACTATGGCTCAAGTGCAGCGCCCAGGCTCAGAGTTCAGGCCCTATGACTGGACCCCAAAAAAAAAAAAAAAAGTTCTAAGTTTGTGGTGACTTTGTGTGGGCTTTCTTATGGGCATCCATACTGTTTAGTAAAAAGGTAAAATCTGAGACATAACTGCTTTTCTATATATTTGCAAAAGAACTTCAATCCACATAAGTTTACTGTTAGATTTGGAATTTACTGCTTAATTTTCTCATTGCTTTTAAAAAGCAAATAATAAAAGGAAAGTTCTACAATTTAACCACTAAAGAGAAAGAATAATATTTTTATATTTTAGAATTTCTAAACCTGTTGTGTTCTGATTTTTTTTCCTCTGAACTTTCACAATTTTCCTTCCTTCATTCCTTCCTTTCTCTCTCCCTTTCCTCTCTCCCTCCCCTCTCTTCTTTCCTTCTTCCCTTTCCTCCCTTCTTTCCTCCCTTTAATCTCTTTCTCGAGCTGGTACCAGCACTTTAACTCAGGGCCTAGGCATTTTCCTTTAGTGTTTTTGTTTTTGGTACAAGGCTGGTGCTCAGCTACTTGAGCCACAGTTTCACTTCTACCTTTTGGATAGTTAATTGCAGATAAGTGTTTCATGGCCTTTTCTGCTTGAGCTGGGTTCTAACCATGAACCTCAGATCTCAGCCTCCTGAATAGCTAGATTACAGGTGTGATCCATGGGTTCCTGGCTTCACAATTTTTTTGTATTTGCTATCAAAATGTAATTAGATTATGTCCTATTTCCATTTTGCATATAAAACACTTTTTGTAGGCCATTTGAAAATGGAACATTTCTAAGAGAAAACCATAGCCACAGCCACCATAAGGTGTTCCTTGGTAACTAGCGGTGCGGTCTCTGGGCTAATTTATGTACTATTCAGGAATCTTAGGGGATTGTATCCCTGTGGACAGTTCTTTTGTTCATCAGCTTTGTTTTTGACTTATCAGTCTTGAGCATATTCTTTACCCCACCTATACTTGGAATTGATTGTGAAGATCAAACACTGAACAGTATATTTACTGTTACAATATTTATTTTATTTTTTTGTGTGTGCTGATGCTGAATATTGAATTCAAGGTCTTATACTCTTGCTTGGCTTTTTCAGTTGCCTGGTGTGTGCTACTACTTGAGCTACACCTGCACTTCCAGGATTTTGCTCGTTAATCGGAGAGTCCCTTGGATTTTCTGCCTGGCTGGCTTCAAACCAACATCAGACTGAGCCTCCTGAGTAGCTAGATTACAGGCATGAGCCACTGGTCCCAGACTCTTAAAATATTGCAGCCTCCTGGCTACTTAGGAGAACTGAGATCTGAGTATCTTGGTTTGAAGCCCAAAGAAAAGTGCTTGGGAATCCCAATTAACCAGCAGAAAAGCAGATTGGAGTGTGTGACTCAAGTGATGGAACACCAGCTGTGAGCAGAAAAAAGACAGCAAGAGTATGAAGCCTTGCCTTGAGTTCAAGCCCTCACTATTGGCACAGAAAAAGTGCTCAAAAAATAGATTGATAGATCCATTTAGCAAAATGTATTAAATAATTACTGACATGAAAATCTGTTCATATTTAATTAGAAGTATATAATGATGTTTAAATTAGGTACTTTCTGTTTTTTCACAGTACTAGAGTTTGAGCTTGAGCTTTGAGGCGTTGAGCCTGGTTCGTTTGCTTGGCTGGTTCTCTACCACTTGAACCATGCTTTCAGACCATCTCTTTGCTGTTTATTCAGACTTGGTGATTTTTTTCTCCCCAGCCTGGCTTTGTCCAGTTTGGGGGGGAAGTTTTTTTTTGTTTTGTTTTTTGTTTTTTGTCGTTCATGGGGCTTGAACTATGGGCCTGAAAAGCCTGTTTAATTAAACTGAATGAGACCAGGTGCTGTTGATTCCTGCCTCTAATAGCCACATGAGGTTGAAATCTGAGAATTGAGGTTCTTAGCCAGTCTGGGCTCAAAAGTTCATGAGAATCCCATTTTCAGTAACCAGTGGAGCTATGCCTCAAGTGGTCTAAAGCTGTAGCCTTGGGCACAAAAGTTCAGGGACAGTGCCCAGGCTCTGAGTTCAAGGCCCAGGATCAGTACCAAAAAAAAAGTTTATGTAAATGAGATGGTGTTATGGATCTAGGAACTCATTACTGAATTAATAAAGTATATCAGATTGACATGTAGTTCTGTGGTTTAGTGCTTGACTTGTTTCTGTGAGACCCTGGATGCAATCCTTAGTACTGTAAGCGAAAAAAAACAGTAGTATTTGGAATAAAATATAGCCTACTTTATCCCTACCTCTAAACAGAAAACATTTATTGTTCTGCAAAGAAATGGAACCTAAAAATCTTTTAGAAGCTAGGTGGCTGGTGTTTCACACCTATACTCCTAGCTATTCAGCCTGAGATATGAGGATCAAAATTCTAAGCCAGCCTGGAAGAAAAGTCTGTGTGGCTCTCTTGTGTTCCAAGCTGGAAGTGGAACTATGGCTGTAGTAGAGTGACTGTAGCCTTAAGTAAAAAAGCTAAGCAATAGTGGGAGGCTCTGAGTTCAAGCCAAAATATCTGCATACATACTCCCCCCAAAAAGACTTTTCCAACATTTGTTCTGCCAGTACTTAGAGCCTTCTCATGTCTTGGTGAGATTGTGTTCATTGAAATGAATTCATCAGACTTTATATCCTTGTCTTCCCTTTAATTTGTATTTTATGAAATGCATCCTATAATAGTGTTATTTTAGTAATGTACTATGTATATATTTATTTGAGGTTGCATTGCATTTATTATCTTCTTCTGTTTTAGTGCTTTTTTAGGACCAAAGGATATATTTCCTTACTCAGAAAATAAGGAAAAGTATGGCAAACCAAATAAACAAAAAGGTTTCAATGAAGGCTTATGGGAGATAGATAACAATCCAAAAGTGAAATTTTCAAGTGTACAGGTGAGTCATTGGATATCCACTTAGTTTAGTATTATTTATTCAGTCTTGGAGGAAAAAATACCATCATAGCTATAGGAAAATAAGATGGCATTTAAGAGTCTTAGTAATTTTGGATTAAATTGTGTTCTTATTTATGGAATAAACTTTGACTTTTTATGTCTAGATGAACTACTGAAATTATTATACTGCTAAAGAGACCTCAGAAAACTGAGAAATGCTTGGTTATTTACTCCTAAGAATAAAGTTTAATATATTAGATTTAAAGCCATATGTACTGTCTTTTTTTTCTTTATTTTTTTTTGTCAGTTGTGGGACTTGAACTCTGGGTCTGTGCACCATCCCTGAGCTCTTCAGCTTAATGCTAGAGCTCTACCACTTGAGCCACAGCACCACTTCCAGTTTTCTGGTAGTTAATTGGTGATAGAGTGTCAGGGACTTCCCTTGCCCAGGCTGGCTTTGAATCTCGATCCTCAGATCTCAGCCTCTTGAGTAGCTAGGATTACAGGCGTGAGCCACCAGTGCCTGGTTTCTACTATATTAGCTCTCAGACATTTCCATACATGCATACAAATCGTTGAAAATAAGTTTTATTCTATTTTCATACATGTGTAAAGTACTTAATTTGCCCTCTCCTTGGCCCTCTTCCCTCCTGCTAGTACCTGATCACCCAGAAGAGCCTATATTACTTTCCTTTCATTCATTTTTTTAAGTGAGTATTACACAAAGGAACTTTGCCATGTTATTTCACATATATACATATATGCTATGTTCAGTTCAGGATATTTTTTTGGAGGGGTCAGTTGTGGGGCTTGAACTCTGGGCTTGGGTGCTGTCTCTGCGCTCTTCAGCTCAAGGTGACAGACCAGGGGGTTGTGTGTGTGTGTGTGTGTGTGGTGTGTGCGAGTGTGAGTGTGGGTGGTGTGTGGTGTGTTTGAGCGTGAGTGGTGTGTGTGTGATGTGATTGAGTGTGTGTGGTGTGTGTGTGTGTGATGTGATTGAGCGTGTGTGGTGTGTGTGGTGTGGTATGAGTGTGAGCATGTGGTGTGAGTGTGGTGTATGAATGGTGTGATTGTGAGCAAGCATGTGTGGTGTGTGTGATTGAGTGTGAGTGTGGTGTGTGTGGTGTGATTGAGTGTGAGCGTATAGTGTGTGGTATTTTTGGTGTATGGTGAGTGTGAGTGTGAGTGGTGTGGTATCACTGTGTGATGTGAGTTTGGTATGACTGAGTGTGGTGTGAGTGCTGTAGGTGTGGTGTGGTGTGATCGTGTGTGGTGTATGTGAGTGAGCGTGTATGGTGTGTGGTGTGTGGTGTATGAGCGTGTGTGATGTGTGGGTGGTGTGATTTGAGAGCGTGTGTAGTGTGATTGTGAGTGTGAACGTATGTGGTGTGAGTATAATGGGTGGTGTGATTGAATGATAGCGTGTGTGGTGTGTGGTGTGAGTGGTGTATGGTGTGTGAGTGAGCGTGTGTGTGGTGTAATTGAGTGTGAGGGTGTGGTATGTGTGGTGTGATTGAGCATGTGTGGTGTGCGTGGTGTGTGGAGTGTGACTGTGTGTGGTGTGTGTGATTGTGTGTGTGGTGTTAGTGTGAGTCATTCCGTTGTCCTAGGTGCTGGGTGTGAATGTTGCCTTATGCTCCAGGCCGCCCTTCATTGGCTCTCCAGGGAGCAGAGCACAGAGCTTGTGGGTCACCCGCTGCTCTGCGCGGGGCCGGGGTCGTAGGGTCGCTGGGTCAGCGGGGCCAGCAAGGCTGAGGGTTGGCAGGCCCAGCCTGGCCTTGGCTCCCACCCTGACTGCGCCCAACGCCCGCCACTCCATGGCCCCCGCGGTCCTGGAGGCAGAGGTTGGAGGCTCTCAGTTGGAGGCAGTCTGGACCAACTTCACCCTCATCTCAGAGCGACTGGTGAGGAGGGCACCTGGCACGGCAGGGAGGCCGGGTGGGGCCCTGTACCCGGAGGGGGAGCTGCCTGGCCAGGCTCTGGGCCCGCCCGCCCCCCTGGACAGGGCAGCAGGTGCTGCTCCGCAGGTGGCCGCTGGAGGGCGCTGTCTCCCCGGCCTGCAGAGCCGACAGAGGCCTTGTGCAGCCAGGATCCCATTAGTGGTGGAGGGGTGTCTGGTCCAGCGAGAGGGCGGCCCAGGTCAGGGGGTGACTGGCCAGCCGGGAGTGGGGAGGCCCACACGGTGGGGATGGAGGGGTGCGGTGGGAGCAGTGGGGGGCGTAGTGGGGGTGAGGTGTAGGGGGAGGTTCTGGGTGCAGCATGGGAGTTCTGCCCCTGATGACTTTCTTCTCTGCATAGCACCTGATGCCTGGCATTTCCTCAAATCATCTTCACAACACATAGGAGGTGGGCACCTCTGCAGCCCCATCTTTTTACACAAGAAGTTAAGTAATTCAGCGTCAGGTAATCACGTGAACAGGTCTGCCAGAGTTGGAGAACTTCGTCTCTTTGTTCCAAAGGAAATTGGACTATCTGTCTCCAGAATGTGGCTTTGCTCTGTTAAATGGCCCCAGGGCTGGGAAGGTGGCTCAGTGGTAGAGCTCTTGCCTTGCGTGCCTGAGGCCCTGGGTTCGATTCCTCAGCACCACATAAGCAAAAAGAAAAAAGCCGGAAGTGGCACTGTGGCTCAAGTGGTAGAGTGCTAGCCTTGAGCTGAAGGGCTGAGGGACAGCACCCAGGCCCAGAGTTCAGGCCCCATGACTGGACCCCCCCCCAAAAAAAAATCGCCCCAATAAAAGCTGTTGTCTTCACTTGAAAGGTAGGGGAATCAGGAGATACTTTAGGTGGAGCATAAAAGCCTGTGCAAACATAAAAGATCATCATTCTATTGTTGATATATATCCTAGTAAGGACATTTTAAATGCAATGCAAACATAACACAGATTCCCTGCTGATGTTTCTTACTTAGTAATTTGTGAGTTCGACTTCTGAGCAGATCTTCATTGAGACACTTGAGTCATAGAGAAAAATAACACTTGGCTTTGGAGTTCATCAACTTGGAAATTTTTTTTTACATTTTTTTTATTGTGAAAATACTGTACAGAGGGGTTACAATTACATGGGCAAGATAATGAGTACATTTCTTATCAAGCATTGTAGCCTCCTCCTTTGTTTCCCCTACCCATCCCTTCACATCCCCCCCCTTCCCCAATCCTCCCCGCCCCCTCCCCACCGAAGTTGTAAAGTTCGTTTTCGACATGACAACTTGTACTTCTCATTGTCGCAATGGGTCCACCTGTATCCCCGTTTAAATGACTTGTTTTTCCCTTTCCCCTCCACAAATTATACCGACATCAAATACAGTGAAAGCATAGGTTATACTGTGGGGGAAGGACATACAAAGCAACAAAGAAATAATCTTATAAATGCGTTAGAAACAATCGCATGAAAGAAAACATTTGAATACATATCTTAGGGTTTATTTCCCTAACATCACCTCATCTGACCTTTTCTGCTTGACTCAGACATATACTAGATATTGCAAATAAGGGGAACCATGGGACCTATGTTTCTTTGGGCTTGGCTTACTTCACTTAATATAATTTTCAACTTGGAAATTTTATTATTTTACTTTGTGAAGACAAGGCCTTACACACATGGAAATGAGAAACTAATTCGTAAGTGTACAATTAAACAGACACAGTTTGTATGCAAGTGTACACAGATGTATTAACTGAAGTATGGTATTTGCAGGGGAGAATTCGGATGGTAAAATTCCTCAGGAAAACAAACTCATAGTCCAACGAAATGAATACCAGGAAACTGGCACTTTAAAGGTATGAGTAGGTCAAGGGGAGGGAGGGTGGATGAATGAAGAGAGGAAGGCAACCATAATACTTAATATGTATTCTGTGAAACCAAGAATTGAGAACAGGGCTGGTTTTGGGAAGGTTGGGAGAGAATGATGAAGGAGTGGCATGATCAAGGTGCATTGTATTTATAAACTGACGTGTGCCACCACTGATAACAAAACCACAATATAAAAGGTGCAGCGAACACTGGGAGACATTGGCATAGGTGAGAATTACCTGCCTGACCACTGATAGAACCACACAGGTACTTCAATGGGGAAAACCATTTCACAGAAATCATCTCAGGGAGACAGTGAATGTTTTGTCTTTAGGGGGTATGCAATATTTGGATATCATAGAAAGGAAGGATTCGAGGCACGAGCAGGGGTGGTGGGGGAGGAATATGCCCGGTCCCTTCCTGTGCTGATGAGGTGCAGAGGGACAGTAGGGTTGCGGTGGAGGCGTGGGGAGAGGAGGCTAGAGGAGACCTTGAATGTCACATTGAGGACGGGTTTTGTGCTGCAGCAGCAGAGGACTGTCAGGAGCACAGAGGGAAGATTTCCCCGGTGGTGCTGTGGAGGCAGAGACAGGAACCAGAATACTAATTAGGCGTTCATTGCTAATACGCTCATAGGAGGGGTGGCCAAGAGTAGGATATGAGAGATGTGGAAAGTCAGTATGAAAGCACAGCTGAGTTACTCAAAGACAAATTTCCAAGTGGGTAATGAGAAAAAGAGAAACTCTCTGACACAAAAATAGAACAAGGTGAAGGAATTTGGTGGGGGCGGGTGGTTAAGAAGGTGCCTATTTTGAGATAACAAACTTGCTTCTGGATGTAATGAGTTTTGATGTGCTGTTAGAATGTGACGTGTAGACGTCCACATATAAAATTGCCAAGTGCAGATATCTGAATTCTGATGGTGTGAAGCCCTGGAGTGCCAACGTGAACCGTGAAACCAAGAGCTTCTGAAAAATTTAGGCCCCAAACGCTTTGAGATGTCAAACCTCAACCCGTCACTAAATTATTCACATTTGATTTTGTTCTCATAATGAACAGAGCAAAGAATCCGTTTTTTTCTCACAGATTTTTTTTTTGAAGTTGGCAAAAATAATGGATTTTAAAGAAGTCATCAATGATCAGTGAACTTACTTGGTAGATTCTTTTTTTCTTTTTGGTGAGGAATGACTCACATACTAGAAAGTATAAAATCCAGTGGCAAAATATACACATGAGTCCCCCTATACGTACCACTCCCATCAGGAAATGGAACGCTTCCAGCACTCCAAATAGTGCCTTCCTTATAAGTTAAGGTCTCTCCAAGGTGCTACCTTCCAGAATGACTACCACTTTGAACAATATCCACTTAAGTTTTTTTTGGGGGGGGGGTCCGGTAGGAGGGCCTGAACTCTGGGCCTGGGCGCTGTCCCTCAGCTCTTCAGCTCAAGGCTAGCGTTCTACCACTTGAGCCACAGCGCCACCTCTGGTCTTTTTTGCTTATGTGGTGCTGAGGAATCGAACCCAGGGCCTCAGGCATGCAAGGCAAGCACTCTACCACTGAGCCATCTTCCCAGCCCCCACTTAAGTTATTTTTATGCCTTCAGCTCTGTATGAATTGAATCATACAATGATATATCACATACTATATATATAGATCTTGTATCTGTGATAATATATATCTTTGGTTAAGATGCATTTTTCTAGTATAGTTCATGGAAACAAATCTGGAGACGTGGATGCAATTTACACTTATTGAGGAACCATGCCACCCTAGTACATGAGGCCATCGGCCACACATAGGGACTTTGTCTGCATTGGTGTACACACACACACACACACACACACACACACACACACACCACAGACATAGGCTGAAGGCCCCTAGGTGAGGTCATGGCAGACTCAGGCACTGGTTATGGCCCAGGTTTTACCCTCTTTTCTCGAGTGGGGGGAAGACTTACAACTCTCATGTGATCATCTTAGGGCAAATGAATATTTTTATTTTACCCCCACTCTTGGGGTAGCGACAGGAAAGTTGTTTAGCCTTTGCAAACTGATTTTTTAATCTAAGTGCTGAAAAGTTAGTTTGCTCTTATAATAGCATAAATAAACACTCTTGGAGCGAGAGCTCAGTTTTATTCTTCCCTCTTCAGCAAAGCATTAAAAACAAAATCACCTCCATTCTAAACACAGAAACCTAGAATTACAGGAAGGACATCTCATTTATTTAATAGTGGTAAGGAAAATACTTTATGGAACAAGGACCAAGGACCTTAGATAAGGGGACTAGAGCCACAGCTACCTGCAGCTGTGCAATGAGTTACAGGCAGGGAGGGAGAGGTGGAGGCCTTGCTATTATGTGCACAGAAACACCTTTCAGTAATCCAGAAGCTCAGGGCTGCCCAGCATGCTTTGTATTAGAGGCTGGGGACACCATATTTCTTTGTATCCTTAGAGTTTCTGTTGCCTTCTGAAACTGATACAATACAAATTGTGTGTGTGTGCATGTATGTATGAAAGAGGAAGCACTTTAGTTCAAATGAGCACTTAATATTCATAATTTCATCTAATTTTAATAAATTATATATGGGAAATACTGAATGGGCCACAAAATATTTTATTATTACTATTTTTTAAAATAAAATGTTTTTCTCCATTTCTTCTGTCCCACCTTCAATTTTTTGTTGCTTTTTTTTCTTATGAGCAAGAATTATATCTTCTCAGATTCTCAAAAATTAATCTGCTTTAAAAGAAGTTAGGGAGAAAAACATTGTTTGAAAAAGAAAACTTAGTCATCCTGTCACCTGAATGCATATTTGTATACTGCTTAGATATTGCTGCTCCAAGTGATTCTGAACAGCTTTTCAAAGGGTGCGTTGGTATGTGGCATTTCAGAGGGAGATATAGCTTAAGTCCACAAAAGGACACATATTAATTGGGGATTTTACTTTATTTTGGCACAGAGTTTTTTTTAAAAAATCACCTGGGTGGATTTTAAGATATAGACAACGTTTCAGATCTGGTTTTGGAAGCCTGATTGAGAAAGTTCTTTCTCCCCAGCATTTAGGACAGCATGTTTTCTCTAAAGAAAGCTGTCTATTTTTCTTTTCTTTGATGGACCTTCAGTTTAGAACAGACACAAAGCTGGGAACACAACCCAAGGCAGAAAAAATTCACTCCTATGTACTGTTGTTCAGGTTGACTGTAGGACACAACCTCAAAGGTTATGGATCGGTGGTGGGGCCTTGTCCCTGCGTGAGCATGTTTTCTGGACTTTGGCTGGAGCTGAATTCCTGACTTCTGAAAGGAGGGATGGGTCTGGGTTTCTAGCGGGAACAGCCAATGGGAAGGAAGAGTGTCTCAGGCAGGCCACACCGCTAAGGCATGCTGTTAACACACCCTCCTGCACACTGTTCGCCTGTGTTTGAAATCCTTCCAGGATACTGGGGTTACTTTTTTTTTTCCAACCAGGAAGAATACATGATTGGATTCTTCTTTTTATCCCTTCCTTCCTTCCTTCCTTGCTTCCCTCCCTCCCTCTCTCACCCATCTCCCCCTCCCCCTCCTGCCCTCCTCTGGAGCTCTTCTTTCCAGCAGGAGCTTGAGAATAAGATTATTATCCAATCAACTCAACAGCAGCCCATGTCAGTGTCCACATGTGCATCTGAGACGAGAAGAGATTCATTTGTGACCTGTAAACTGAAGTCTGCTTAGGTCTGTAAATATGAATAAAGCCCATTCTCCTTAATGATGAAGGTAATCTCCAGTAATGTAATTGTCTTTCTTAACTAGTGGGGATAACCCATTTCTCTCCCCCCCCTCCTCTCACACAAAAACTATGCTTCTCATAGAGTGATCTTTACAAACACAGGGGAAATATGTCTTTTGGTTAATTGCATTTGAAAGAGCTTCCCCCCCCCCTTTTTTTTTCTTTTTTGTATGAGAGACTCTTCTTTCTCCACCACAAATTATGTGTTTTTCTAATAAATATTGTGGTGAGCTGCTGGGGCTCTTATGGGCTAACTGTGGAAGTGGTTGGTGTGTGTGGGACGCACTCCTGGCTTGGGTTAGGTTTGGTGAAAGTTGCTGCTTTGGTTGCTGCTACAGAGGAAGGGCAGTTTCTTTCTGTTGCCATTGTTTGTGGAACTTTGGTGGACCTGGAGTGGATTGTGAGACCCCCCTGCCAGCCCATCCCCTGTGAGCACAGAGCCGTTGTCTCTTTCCATGTGTCATGTGCATTTTCCAAAACATTCAGCTGTGCCTCTAAGAAAGAAGTACAGCTTCTTAAGATGGCCTAGGAATGGAGTTGTTTTCTTTTCAATATGGTTTTGGAAAGAAATTTTAGATGGAAGGTAGAAATCAAGTTGTACAGAAGGTCTTAAGTGTAAGCCAGGAATGCAAAGATTAGACTCACTGGTTTAGTTAGGGCAAATAACTTCACTTTGAATTATTTTCTTCTTTTGAGGGAAAAAAAAGTAGATCTGTGTTGAAAGCAGTGTCTGAGGAGACCAATTTATAACATACAGCAATTGCAGAGACAAGTTAGGTGACACCAAGAGCAAGTGTGTCTAGGCAACCCCTTTAAAAATACCCCAACCGAGGTTATGAAACCACACAGCTTCTTTGAGGAATAACGCATCCAGGGCTAAAGCAGCCTAATTTTATTCAAGGATTTGAAGAGTAAAAAGGGATTTGGTTCTTTAAAAAAAGGAAAAAAGAACAGCCTAGTGAGGATTATTGATCAGTGAGGGATTAAACATTTGCTGGAATACAAAGCGTCAGGAATTATCAACATGGACATCACAGTGGCCGGCCATTCAGCACTTGGAAATGCAAACAGCCCAGTTTCCCACTGATCCAATGGCAGCAGCCCGGAGCTCTTGATTCCCTGTGTGTCCAACTCTGTACTCCCTGCCCCTGGACAGGGATGAGGAGATGGGGTAGGGGTGAAAGGAAACTTACCTTGCTCTTTTAACTTCTGTCTGTCTGTCCCTCTGGAGCAGGCCAAGCACAGACCAGAGAGGGAAAGCACTGGGGAGCCTAGGAGAGGTCCTGAGGTCCAGAGAGGATCAGGAGATCTACCGGGAAACCTCAACTACCACTTCCTCCTGTTGCCAGGGCTGTGGTCCTGTCTGCTTGCCAGCCCGCACCTGCCTCTGTGGTTCACAAGGAAAAGGCACTTGGCACTTGTACAGCCGGCCCCAGGGAGTAGTGCTGGGGCCATCCCGCCCTTTCTGGTTTTGTCTTTTTCTTCCCCCATCAGGTGCCACTGGCTTTGAACCATGTAATTGCATCAATAAGCCATCTCTGGGATGGGCGGGGTGTGTGTGTGTGTGTGTGTGTCTGTGTCTGTGTCTGTGTCTGTGTCTGTGTCTGTGTGTGTGTGTGTGTGTGTGTGTGTGTGTGTCTGTCTGTGTGTGTTCTGCCACCCTGCCTCCTGGAAGGCTTTGCAGGACTGAGGACATTGGTTTGGATCCTGAGGCTGATTTTTATCACCTCTGCATAAGGCTGAGCCTGTGAGGAGAGAAAGTGAGAGGGAGGGAAGAGGAAGTCTGACTTTGCACTTTCAAGAGCATGTGTGATTTTCCAGGATGTACATCATATACATTGAAGCATCTGTGTTGTGGGCTCCCCGGGATTTGCCTGTTCTCAGTGCCGATTCTTTGTGCACCCTGCATACATCCCACCTTTTGGACTGGGGGAGGCAGTGGAGGATGTTGTATAAGAGGACCAGTGTCCTGACCCACGTGCTGGCTGGGTTAAAACAGGCGCACAGATACTTCAAGCTCCAGCCCACGTCTCTACCTACCCCTGGGCAGGAAGAGCCTAGGGTCACCGTCTGCCTCTTGGAGACTCAGTTTCCCCATCCACTGTGAAGTTTTTGATAAAGGCCTTTATTTTGGGTGCCACATTCTCATGCTGAGTCTCCTATTGCCTTCTGTTGTCAACTTGAGGAGCCTTTGAAACTTTGGGGGAGACGTTCCCATCTTTTTCTTCCTTCTTCTTTTCCATACATTGGACTGTGTTGCTATTTTCAGGCCACAAGTGATGAGACTGAAATGTAAGTGTCTTGATGTGCCAGGTGGGGACATCAGGCCATCTGGCTCAAAAGCTGGAATTCTAGGCCATGTTAACTGTCTGAACCGCAGAGGTAGAGAGAGCACACACAGGGCCACACTCCCTGACCCGTGAATGTTACAGATGTGGCCGGACCAGGCCTTGAGACCATGTCAACCCTGGTCCAGAGGAGAAAGGACACACTTCACCCACAGCTCTTTTTAGGGAGCTGGGATTGAGTTCCATCTGTAGAATCGCAAAGTGTTTCTGCGTTCGGAGCCACTCTTTCTCAGACGTCAAGTAAAGACACACAAGGTTGCAATGAGGGTTATGCAAGCCTGTATGCTGGGGTTTGGCTCAGGATAAGCCCTAAAATGAGCACACTTTGCTCATTTTTGCTGTTCAAAATTTTGGTGATCCTCAATGGAATTCTATGCCTCCATCAGAAAGAATGACATTTCCCCATTTGTTAGGAAATGGAAAGGTTTGGAAAAAATTATATTAAGTGAAGTAAGCCAGGCCCAAAGAAACATAGGTCCCATGGTTTCCCTTATTTGCAATATCTAGTATAGGTATGAGTCAAGCGAAAAGGTCAGATAATGTGATGTTAGGAAAATGAACCCTTAAATATGTATTTTAATGTTTTCGTTTCTTTCATGCATGTGTTTCTCACGCATTTATAAGATTATTTCTTTGTTGCTTTGTATGTCCCTCCCCCACAGTGTAACCCCCGCTTTCACTATATTTGATGTCAGTATAACATGTGGAGGAGATGGGGACAAACAAGTCGTTTAAGGATTCAGGTGGACCTGTTGCAACAATGAGAAGTACAAAATGTCATGTCAAAACCAGCTTTACAATGTCGGTGTGGGGGGGGGTATGATTGGGTGCGGGGGAGGGGGGAGGCTGGGAAGGTAGGTGAAGGGTAAACAAAGGAGGAGGCTGCAATGCTTGGTAAGAAATGTATGCATTATCCTGCCCATGTAATTGTAACCCCTCTGTACAGTATGTTCTCAAATAAAATAAAATAAAATGTTGGTGATCCTAGGGTTTAAACTCAGGGCCTTGCACTTGTTATACGGATGCTTTACCACTTGAACCTTGCCTCCAGGCTTCCTTTGCTTTCTGCCAATGTTGTATGACTGAGTCTGAACCCACCTCCTCTAGGTTCACTGGTGATGTTGGACTCAGGGGCCCATGTCACCGCACTGTTTTTCTCCCCCAGAAATAGCGTTTTGAGGACCTTTCTGCCCGGTCTGTCCTAGAACCTTGATCCTTCTAATGTCAGCCTGCTAAGTAGCTGAGATGATAGGTGCCAGCCACCAGCATGTAGCTGAGGATGTGTTGTCCCACTGTGATCCTACTGAGCCCAAACCTTAGATGCACCCAGTGATTGTGTTGGCGAATTGACATCATCGGATGAGCAGCATATATGGCTTATTTATTGACAGTCGAGGTCCAAGCCCTGACTAGGCCCAAAGCCTTAGCCTCACTCTTGGTCCATGGAGATGGAAGACTATCCAGGCAGATGTGTCTCAAAACAGCAATGCTGCTGAGTTTGGTGTGTGTGGTTGTTTGGGGTGTGTGTGGTTGTTTGGGGTGTGTGTGGTTGTTTGGGGTGTGTGTGGTTGTTTGGGGGGGGTGGTTGTTTGGGGGTGTGTGGTTGTTTGGGGTGTGTGTGGTTGTTTGGGATGTGTGTGGTTGTTTGGGATGTTTATGATTGTTTGGGGTGTGTGTGTGTGGTTGTTTGGTGTGTGTGTGTAGTTGTTTGCGGGAGTGTGGTTTGGTTTCCTGCTCATCAGCCTTGGTGGGTGCCATCTTCTCCCCTCCCCATGGGATGCTCTCTGCTCACAGTGGTGTGACCTGTACCCCTCTCTATTCTCAGTGTGTAACCTGTACCTCCTCTCTGCTCTTGGTATGACTCTGTCCACTCTCTGCTCTTGGTAGTGTGACTTGTATCCCTTCTCTGTTTTTGGTGTGACCTGTACCCCCTCTCTGCTCTTGGTGTGACATGTACCCCAGGGCTAATTTAGGCCATTGGGATTTAGAATGCAGTTGGAGGTGGGAAGGAGAGGGGACTGGAGAGGGAGGCTGGGAGAAGAGGTCTGGTCCCACACCTGCTCGCTGCTCCTCAGGGCACCTCTGTGCACTCCACAGGGCCACTGTGAAGCCTGCTGGGGAGGAGCTCTATCCTGGCTGTCCAGGGCCCCGCGGAAGGAAAAGCAAGGGAGGAACGCGCTTGAAAATAACATCGTGACTGTTCATGGGGTAGAGTTCTGCTTTTGCCAGCTTCATTTTTAATGAAAGGATGGAAATGTCCAGAGGCAGGGCGGTGGCTAATGGAGTTGCATTGTCCTCTTCTTATTGGAGTTTCAACAGCAGGGCATCCAAGCTCACTCTCTGAGACTGCATTCACGCCAATGTGCAATATGAAATGGAGTCCCTTCCGCATTCACCTCTCTCTAGTCCCGGGCCTGGAACAGCAACTTAGTCTTCACCTGGTCTGATTTGAAGGGATGATTCTCCAGCGCCCACTCCTTTTCTTATGTTGACAGTGGTAGTGGTGGGGGGGGGGCACAAATTTACATGACAAAGGACATAGTTCACCTTTTTCACCTGGGAAGTACTTGTGTTTGTTTTCTGGGTAGATAAACTACATTTAAATGGCATGAAGGATTAAATAAAGTGTTATATTTATTTCCTTACCATTGTTAAGGACTAAGTACTTCTGGGCTTTCTTTTTCTTTTTTCTTTTTTACTATCTGGCAGCAAAAATGCCAGCTCAAGTAGAAGTGTGGTTCAAGTGGTAAAATGCCAGCTTTGGAAGAAAAAGCTAAGGAAGAGCATGAGGCCACCAGATTGAAGTCTAGGCTTCCAGTCCCAGAGGCAGGCTGTGTGTCACAGCCCATTGGGGTCACCCAGCCCAGCACTGCGTAACAGACAGTGAAAGGGTCAGGACATGACTGCCATCATTTTGTTTTTCTTTGCATGCTAGGCTTTGAAGTCAGGGCCATGCCCTTACTAGACAGAAGTTATACCATCTGAGCAATGCCTCCGGCCCTGTTTGCTTTATTTATTTTTCAAATACGGCTTCCAGGCTGACCCATCAGCACCTCTCATGCATACTTGGATCATTAATGTCAGCTGCCCACGGCACTCATTCTCCCTCCCCCCCCAACTCCTTGGAGTCCAGCTGGAGGCTCACTGCGGACACATCCTCATGGCTGCTGTAAATGGAAGGGACCCTGGTCATCAGCAAATGGCAGTGTGAGGCCAAGCAAGGTCAGAACTGGTCAGGAATCAGGACTGGTAATGACTCTGTGCTTAGGGGCAGGCATAGCTCCTGATGAGTGGGTAGAGGACTGGACTATGTAGCTTCAGTGTATCTGTTTTCGGGCGGTGACTATCATAGACACATTTGGGTTTTGTGAGGTTTTTGAACCGTGAGGATGGAAGTCAGCTTGAGACTCAGCTGTGGATGGGTTGGTTGGTCCGTCCCATGTGCCTGGGACACCTTAGCTTGCTTTGGCAACTAGGTAGCAAGTTGCCCTTACGACGTAAGTTTATGATTTTCTCAAGTAGAGACTATATTAAACTCCACGAAGGCACAAGGCTTGACTTGTTCTGGCCACAACTAGTTCCTCCTATTGTCTCCAGACAGAGCAGCAGCTCCACAAATAAGGGATGGGAGGGGGGCATCACCCAGGAAGCATTGTACTTGTAACCTGACTTCTGGAATTGTTACCCTGGGTGCAACCCCATCAAAATACTAATAAAAAAGTCATGTTTTCTTATTTGTTATGAACAAATAAGAAAAATAATTTTAAACAACCACACTCTATAACCCATAGATAATTACTTCTTTTTTTTTTTTTTTTAAGAAACAATCATTGGGCTGGGAAGGTGGCTCAGTGGTAGGGCGCTTGCCTTGCATGCTCGAGGCCCTGAGTTCGATTCCTCAGCACCACATAAGCAGAAAAAAAAAGCCGGAAATGGCGCTGTGGCTCAAGTGGTAGACCGTTAGCCTTGAGCTGAAGAGCTGAGGGACAGCGCCCTGACCCAGAGTTCAGCCCCCATGACCGGACCCAAAAAAAAAAAAAAAGAAACAATCATTGTTGGAGAGTTTTCTTTGAAATACAAAAACTCTTCTTGGAAGCTTATCTGTGTATTAGACAACAGAGCCCCTGAGTTTGAGTTTGCAAAGACTTGGAAATGGAGACTTTCAGGATGATTGCACTCCTTCCCGGCAGTGTGTTTCCATACCCATGCATTCCCACAAAAATTTCCTCCAGTCATTTTTGGCCCTCTAATCTTTGTTACCTAGTTTAGAAAACAAAACTTGGGGAAAGTCATGTGAATTGAAAGTTGTGCTTTTCTGTATATGGTTAAAGAGATCTTCCTTTGGGAACTGCCTACATTTCTTTGCTGTTTTCGGCAAGTTCTCCTGGCTCTTGCTGCTCTCTTTCTTCCTTAGAGGATTCTGTAAGGTCTATCCATCATCCAGTTACCAAAATGCACCTCACTGGGGAAGGAAAAATAGTTGGCGTAGCTGAGTGTTTGAAAGGAAATAGGAGAAAAGACATGCCTCCACACATTGAACCATCTCTGATGCGCTTTGGGAAATTCATAATGACAGATGGGTTGGGGAGAAGGAGACACACTCCACAGTGGGCTTCCTTTCAGATCCAGAGCTCCTTCCAAGGTGGTCTGAGCTATTCTTAGCAACTGGGGCTCCACACATTCACCCTGCCCCCCCAGAAGAGAAGACTGCTTGAGGCAGCTTTGTTGCTTAGAATTTTGCTCCAAACAAGAGCCAAACCAGGCAATGCAGGCATAGATGTGGAGAAATCTAGAAGTCTATTTCATAGAACTTGAAGGACCAAGGCACCTGACTTCTCAGGACCTGTGCTTCTTCAGTCCTCTGATAGGAGTGAGAAGTTCTTTCTGTCGCATTTGGAATTCTGAAAGAAGTGATGAGAATATTCGTAGGGAATGGTGGAGATAGGAAGGTTCCATAGTCCCTATCTTTTGGACACTTGCAGTGTGGAAATCATTGAAATTGTTTTCCCCTTCTCTTGTTTATTCAACTCTACCTATCATTGGTTGATGGCTCAGATTATCTCCCTTCCCCCCCCCAACCCCCAGTGTAGTAATGCATTTCAGGGTAATGCAGAATTTCAATTTGGTGTGTAGAGTGATATGGTTTGATCATGTGTTACAGAGTTGAAGTTCTGAGACCCCGCCTCCCCCATGGAGTTAGGAACTTTGCGCTATGTAGTCACTCTAAGAGCACCTGTGGATTCTTTCCTAGGCTCTCATACTTAGCCACGGACCATGAGCTTGAGCTCTGCCTCTGATGGGCACCAGTTCAGTGTCCATTTTCACCGTGAACACATTTGTGTGGACAGGACCTTCTGTTTGGGGAGGGGGGGCATACCGTGGTGGCTGTGGCAAGACAGAGAAAATACCTACGTCTGTAAAGGTGTACCCAAGCTGAATCCACAGACTTGTATTCCCAGAATGGCCTCAACTGGTGATCCTCCAGATCTGAGTTCCCTGAGTACCAAGGATTATAGGCACCAGTCATGGATTCCTGGCATGATGCCTAAATATTGCAGCGGATGCAAGGAGTTTGAGAAGTGGCGACTGCCTTACAGGGGGTTGTGAACTCCATAGGGACCACAAATGCCTTTGAGAGGGAAGAGAAGGAGGGAAAACCCTAGGATGTCTTTTAATTTAGTATACTTACTGGAGATACTAGGAACCACTGGAAGTACAGAAACTTAAGCTTTTGACCTTTTTTCTCTGGCCAGAGACTGTTCATTGAATTTGCAGCCCCTTATTCTGCTGCAGATGTCAAATCAGAAGCCATCTATCCACCACAGGCAGCTTTATTAAATGTTCAAATTGGTTATGGAAGTGCCCTGCCCACCTGCACTGGCCTCTTTCCCTTACCCAGCTAAAAAGACTCCTTGCAGACACACCCTCATGGCTGCTTTGCCTGCTGTGATCTCAGCTCCTTTCCAAATGCTTGCCTTGGCAGCTTCCCCTCCATCGTGCCTGTGCCTCTCGGACTGGGTTCCCATGGTGGTTGGATATTGAGCTGCTTGTTAGAGGAGGAAACAAGGGCTGTTGTGTACAATGGCAGGCCTGAACTGGCCCTGAGGCAGGGCAGACGCTCTCCCAGGTGGGACTTGTCAGGGCCCAGGGCAGGCATCCTGTCACTGGGCCTTGGGTCACTGTGGTGAGCAGCGGTCACACTGGAACTTCTCTTTCTCAGAGAACAACAGGTTATATCTGACCAGATTGTCTTCTCTAGGGAATCTGGTTCTCCACCAACTCCTGGGGGATGCCTGGGGCTTGAGTCCATGCCAGGCTTCACTCCTGTCCAGAACTTTTCATTCCAGAAGTTTCAACCACTCAGCCAACCCCCCGCCCTTTGCTGCATTCTCTTCTCTGATTCTGTGGCTTACACTCTTCATTTTCTATGAACTGTGAGTTTCCCTTCTGGCTATCCTTGGTTCCTTCCCTTTAGTTTGATTGTGAATAGGGTCCTACTTTGCTTCTAGAAACTTCTTTCCTTCTACCTCTCATTTGGGGGATACTTTACTATACTTCTTTTGGGGGATTCAAGAGTGTTTATGAATTGTTTCTTAAGTGGGCAAACTGCACATACTCTTTAGAGCAGTTTGTGTGTGGGAGGGTGTGCGTACGTGCAGTTTGTGTGTGTGGGGGGGTGTGTACGTGTACATATGTGCTTCAACACAACTTCAGAAGAGAGGTTCCGCTCCTGATTTCCTGATTCAGAGAATGAGGTACAGAAGATTCAACCCTGAGTAGTGAACAGGGGAGGGCCAGGCAGCCTGAGCTCCAGACCTTGTTCTCTGTACATCACCATCTTATGTGACAATGGGACAAGTCTCAGTGTCAGAGCAGCAAAAGTACTGAGTTGAAACATTCAACCAGGGGAATCTTTTACAGATTATGCCCTCATGAAATGATCGATTTGGCAGGGGTTTGGAGTAACACATGTATGAATTTATTGTAGGAATGTATTAGATCAGTTCTCTTCTCCTCCGTCCTGAGGCTTTGGGATGGTTGCTGACTGGTTCACTTGCAGGAGTTTTCCTGTTCATAGCGCATGAGCAAAATGAGGGTGAGAAAGTGCACAGAGGAAACTGATCATTGACAATTATTTGAGCTCTTCTGCTCCCTCTATCTGATAGTGCCAGCGACTTCTTAACTGGCATGGACTGTTTGCTCTAAGATAGTTTCCTCTTTTCACACAAACTCACAAACTGGTGAACTGTCATACTGTGTCTTTTCAGGAGTATCCAAATGTAAGGCTGGCTGACAGCTAGTTTGTTGACTCCTAGAAGATAATAGCTATTGTCTCCGAACAGATTTGTTTCAAAGATTCTTTACCTGAGTTCTGGAACCACTTGTGAGGTGAAAGATCTCTATCAAGCTGGGAGGAAAGGCCACCATGTTGGGTGCAGCCTGCAGGGAGTAGACTCAGCCATTCTATTTGTACACCCTACATCTCTTTGTGGCTGTGGAGGACCAAAACTTTGAATGCCCTTTCACTATTTGCTGCAAAGTGTCCCAGGCTTTTCATATCTTACTTGCTGAATGGGTTTGAATGGTCAATGCAATCTAAGCTATACACATGGGAACTCAGATAAGCTATACAGGGAATTGTATTTAATCAAAGACTTCAAACAATAGAAATTAAGAGGCAATGGTGTGTTTGTACATTTAGGTTTCACTCTAAAAAAAATAAAACCAAACTGAACAAAAATTGATCTCAGTGCTTAAGAGGAAAATCTGCTTTTAACAATTTCAACAAAGGTTGATTCCCCCCCATCTTAAAAAGCCCCGTCAAACTAACTTCTTAATGATTTATTAACCAATGAGGAAATAATGAGGACTACAATTCCTTTGAATTGTATAAACCTGCATAAAAGATAGATCAAAATGACAGTCCAAGATAAATGAATGTTGAACTGATCTATTGAACTCTTCTAAAATACTCAGGTCGAAAAGAAGCCTAGATCCAGGCTACCTACTTGAACAATAAAAAGACCAGCTCTTGTTGGTTCCAGTTGAGGATGTGGATGGTATGCTTTAGGTCCAGGAGGAAGGTCAATCAGCTAAATATGTCAGAACCCTTGGAGCAGAGGGAGAGCTGTGTGGACAGGCCTTGGGTTTGACCTCAGAGCCTCACCCTGGGTAAGCTGGCCACCACCACTTGGCTGGTGCTCATCACAGCCTTATCTTTTGTGTTTTGAATCTGCTTTTTGTCTTGTCATGGTCTGATGAATATTTGTTAAGTTCTTGTTACTGCTGGTACCAGCTGCATGCCATGGCCATTATGGTAAAGAAGACACATGCTTTCGGCCCTTCAATGGTAAGATCTGGATGAGAAAAACCACTTATTCATCATGTATCGCTACACATACCTGTAATCCAAGCTACTTGGCAGATGAAGGTAGGAGAATTAGGATCTGCGGTCAGCCTGGGCAAAAGAAGAGATCTTATCTAAAAAAAGAAACTAAAAGCAAACAGAATGGGGGGTGTGGCTCAAGTGATAGAGGTCTTACCCAGCAAACATGAGACCCTGAATTCAATCTCCTACACTGCAAGAGAAGGAGGAGGAGGAGGAGGAGGAAGAGGAGGAAGGAAAGCAGAAGAAGAAGGTGGAGGAGGAGGAGAAGCAGCAACAGAAGACGGAGGAAGAGGAGAAAGAGGGGAGGAGGAAGAAGAGATGGGAAAGGAGGGAGAAGAGGAGGAAAGGAAGAGGAGTATGAGACGAGGAAGAAGTAGAAAGGAGAGGAAACAGAAGAGGAGGAGGAAGAGAAAAGATGAGTGAGTTATTTCCAGATAAAGAGAAGGCAGTTTGGGAATGGGGATATTCGATTAGCTCACAAATGGATTTACTGTTACAATAAACACACTATAACTTAAAGGCATCGGAAGTCATAAATACATGAGATACCCGTTATCCACTGAAACTCACAGCTTAGCAGCAGCTGTCCACCTTGTGGTCATGTGGCTGACTTGGGGCTTCTAACTGCGGCCCACTGCCCGAGTTTTGAGAGCAAAGCCTCCTGCATAGTCCTGGCCTGGGAAAAGATCCAAATGCAAAGTTCTAAGTGGAACGAGCAGGGTCATCCATCTAGAGAAGGACTGGTGTTCTGTCCACTGCATCCTGTCTTCCCTTCAGAGTAAAGGACGGATATCCTTCTCCGCTGTGGTCACAGTTGGGAGGGATTGCTTTGTGGGGAGTGGAGGCGTGGTGTAACGATGCCTTGTGTATGAAGACGGCAAGCTATTTTCTCTTCTGGACTCTGTGATCTGTATCATGGTTTGATTGGCTGGAAGCCAATCTCAAGCTAAAATTCCTACCCTGCCCCACCTCCCCTTGGAATACAGAGGTCATTACGTAGTACTCATTGTGTATTTCTGTATTAACTCCTTTCCTGTCTCCATTGTATGCTGGTATCCATATCTTTCTACTTTCCCATTCTCTCATACACCTAGTTTATCAGAGCAGTTCTGGAATACAGGAAGTTATAAATAATTAAAATGTATTAAATTGCCTGGGCCTAGGGTGGAATTTGAGAGCTTTGTTTTGCTCTTCTTTGCTGCCGAGGGTCGAGCCGAGCCATCCTGTTGCTCTCCTGCCTTCCACTCACTTGGCCTTCCCATAGACCTCGGCGGTTTTTGCTGCTGGGTTTGCCATCCAGGCTTGGTTTAGGTTCTCCCTGAATCTTTGTCAGTAACCTTGGTCTAAGGAGCCTGGGTGTCTTTTCCCCTGAGCTCATACTTGAATCACTCCACAGGTTTGTCTTGCCTTTCTTGTCTTCATAAATTGTAATAGCTTCTTTTGTCTTAGACACAGAGGTACAAGGAAGGGTTAAGAGCTGTGGAATGCTGGGTGCTTGCTCCCCAAATCCCTGTAGTCTGGAGCAAGGAGATAAGATTAAATTTTGCAAATCTCTTTACAAGTCCAGTTGAAAATAAGAACCTCCTTACTTTTCTTAGAGGGATAGATCTGTCTGATAGTGACCCTGAGTTTGTAGCCAAAGGCAACTTTTAGAAACCTTGAGTGGTATTGGGCTCTGTCACTGACTGGTAACTCCAGGTTAATGGCTTTGTTGTATGGTTTCATTGTTCTCAGTGGAGTGTTAGCTCCTCCCCATAGTCCAGGGGATAAAAGGTGAATTGTTTGGTATAATATCTAATGATCAATATATATATATATATATATATATATATATATATATATAACTACTACCATTAGTCTGCCTTCTGCTTATTTGTCACATTAGTTAGTTGGTCTATCTTCTGTAAAGATTATTTATAACAATTATGGTCATTACTATATCCACCATAGAGGAACCATATGAATACACACTTAACATCTTTATTTTTCTGTAAACTTGCCTTTTATAAGTGCTCACTCCTTCTTTTCTTCCCTTCCCTCCCTTCTTTTTCTTCCCTTTTTTGTGCTTGAGCTGAGTCTTGAACTTATGGCCTCTTGCTTGTTTGGCTCTTTTGTTGATGGATGATGCTCAGTCCCTTGAGTCTCACTGACTTTATCTGTCAAGGACTTTGAACAGGACCCTTAGATCTCAGCCTCATGAGTTGTCAGGAGTATAGGGGTGAGATAACAGTGCCAGGCAACTCTTTGCTTTTACTTTTAAAAGCAATGTATTCTTTTATTTATTATCTTTAAGGAATTATACAAAGGAGTTGCTATCTAACACAGCAGTTTAGGAATACAATATATCTTCATCAATATCACCTCTTTCAACCGCTGTTTTGATTCCTCTTTACTTCCTTTCCCTTAACACTTCTCATGACCAATTACTGCATATTCACTTCTGTGGATTTACTGCACAAACATGTGTATGTATGTGCATGCATGTGTGTGTCTGTGTTTGGTGTGCACACTCGGTTCCCACCACAGTCTTTCTAGAACATTGCTTGGCATGTCGTAGCCATGCAAATCTATATTGAATAGTCTTCAAACACCACCACAGTTTCATTAATGAGGCTTTGGATGATACTTGAAGCAGAAAGGGCACTCCTTTGACTGAAGACAGAAGCTCTTCCCAGGGAAGTGGGTGCTTGAAAGACCCAGGGAAGACATGGGATGCATTACTCTTTAAAGGGGCTGCTTGCTCAGGATTCTGTCACGAATTACCACTAGTCTTTGTCACCAGATTGTGGAGTGCCCACTGAGAGCTAGGGAGAAACCAAATGGGAAACCTCGCAGGTGCCCACAGAATGATGTCCCTTTCGATTTCTGTGCAGGGACAACATTTTGGCAGGATCAATACATGTGAGTATCTTAGAATCCTCATATGTCAAGAGCATTTTTCATAAGCAGTCTCTGATCTGCTGACCCCTCTGGGATTAAGAAAGCTGACTGTAAGCACATAGCTAACAATACCCTACGTCCTGATGCATAGAGGAATTCTAAGATGAAGTTGACTCAACACAGGTTCACGCTGAATACACTATGTGTGGAAATTCTGCAAAGCAAGGCTGAGGCACCAAGACAAAGCCCATAGAGCTACTTACACCTGAGGGGGAACAGGAAGCTGACATCCAGGGACAGAGACAATCAAACAACTTTTTTTTTTTTTTCAGAGCTGAGGACCTTACTGTTAGGCAAGTGCACTTCCACTAAGCTAAATCCCCACCCCCCACTGCCTCTTGTCTCTATATTTCCTCAATATTTTCCTGACACTTTCACAGAATGTCTTTTTATTTAAAAAAAAAAAATCTTAACTGAGGATCATTTCCTTGAGTATGCACAAGTAAGGGTGAATGTTCTTATGTTCTGTATACTTCCCGAATTCTGAGTGAATGCATGCTTTCCTAAACAGAGAAAACAAAGCAGAGCGGTTAAGTTTTGCCCTAGGTCATTAGTGTACAAGTTCAGTAAAGGGAAACTATATTCACCTTTTTTTTTTTTCGCTGTGGGGCCTGAACTCTGGGCCTGGGCACTGTCCCTCAGCTCTTCAGCTCAAGACTAACGCTGTACCACTTGAGCCACTTCTGGCTTTTTCTGCTTATGTAGTACTGAGGAATCGAACCCACGGCCTCATGCATGCAAGGCAAGCACTCTACCACTGAGCTACCTTCCCAGCTTTACATTCACTTTTTATCAATTAAATCCTATGAGTCCTTTTCCTCCCCTTTTTTTTCTAACTACATCCTAATTCCTCAGATGTAGAGGCTCTACTCTCACAGCAATATTATAGCATCCTCTTCAAGAAAGAATATTAGCAGCAGCCATTATATACTCAGGAAACATGGTCTACCCTACCCTGACGCCTACTGGTAACTCCTCTATGAGATGAGTTCCTGGGCAGGTTTTGGACTTTAAGCTACAAGTTAGTTCTGCTATGGCAAAGGGGCCACAGGCAGGACCAGGAAGCAATGCTGCTGTGCAGACTGTGGGGAGCCTATATGTGCTGAAGGTCAGACACTGACCCAGGCAGGAACAAGATGAGGGGAAAGCACATCGCCAGGCATTTGCTTTGCCTGTCTGCTTGTGCTCAGGACATCAATGAAGAAATAGATTCCTTTGTGCAACATATGTTTTAGATTATAGCCTGGAAGCTGTGTATGTGGCACATCAAAGATCTTGGCTGGCATAGCTAATTTGAGGGTAGGCTCATGCAAATAGTAAGAAATTTGAACTAAAGAAGACATCTAAAAGAAATGGGCTTCAGTTATTTTCACAAAACTTATATTGGAAACCTAAATGGACAAGGATTCTAGGAAAGGTTCTGGTGTATCGCCGGTGGAGCCCAGCTATTTAGGAGGAGGTAATGAGAGGGTCACAGTCCATAGATCACTTGGATAAAACTATGAGAATTACCTGAAAAAGCCAAATTAAAGCTGGGTGCTGTGGCTCACACCTGTAATCCTAGCTATTCAGGAGGCTGAGATCTGAGAATCGTGGTTCAAAGCCAGCACAGGCAGGAAAGTGCATGAGACTCTTACCTCTTATTTTCCAGAAAACCAGAAGTGGTGCTGTGCCTCAAGTGGTAGAACTCTAGTCTCAAGCTGAAGAGCTGAGGGACAGCACCCAGGCCCAGAGTTCAGGCCTCACAACTGACAAAAAAACAACCTTCAAATTAAAAGCAAAAGAATTGGTGGTGTCACTCAAGTGTCAGGACATTTCTCAGCAAGCTCAAGTCCTTGATTCTTCTAAAAAGGGGTGAGGAGCCTTTGTCCTTGAGTAGCAAATGACTGTGGTATCATTGCATGGAAAAGCCAGGGAACCCTGGGGGGAGAAGTGGTTTCTCTGAATGCTGTCTGCCCAGGCAGAGCCCTCTGCTCCTAGTCTGTTGGTATTCAGAATGAACAAAACATTGCTGTTGGAAGAGTTCATGCAGTTCTTCCGGAATGTAAAACAATTGAGAATGCCTGGAGGGAGGCGTCCTGAGCCTGCTGTGTGCACCCAGAGCACCTGGAGCTGCCACACCCCTGCGTCAGAGGGGCACCTGGGCTGGGGTTACAGGCCGGATGGCTCCAGCATGGTCCCAGCTCTGTGGCATGGCAGCACAGACTTCTAAACCATTAAGGAGGAGAAACTGAACTCAGCACACCAACTCCCATTATAGTGCACACCTAAGGGAAAGAAACTCCTACTTATTCTGTGTTTTTCTTTTTCTTTGGTGGACTTTTGACCTAAGGGTTTAGCTTCACATTCTGGGCACTAAAATGAGCCATACACCTCTGGGTATCCAAGGATATTGTTTCCTTTGATCATCATGACAACCTTCTGCAGGGCAACCCCATGAACACGGCCATCTTCCAGAGGAGAGAGGATGGGACTGGTGCAGGGGCGCAGGCCTGGTCCTGGCAGGGCTACTTATGATAAGCTAACTTGTATAGTATTATGGAAATGTAAACCCCAGTTGAATTTCTGCAAACAAAATGCCCAGGTGCATCTGTGGGCTTTGACCACAACCCTGGCTGAGCATCCGTGCACTGGCCACTTGTCCCTGCACGCACAGCATTGCCCCTCTGCCCCCAAGCAATCCACCTTTCTCTCTTGCAAGTGCTTTGCTTCTCATTTCACCGGCTTATTGAAGGTGAGCCCCAGCTTCCTCTGGGCGCGTCACACTTGAATTTGTAGGTGCTCTTGTCAGCCTGACCTCCCACCTGCGGATTTTGATTTGATTAACCCCTTTGACTCCTAGCTTTCCTGGTTGTCTCAAGGTGGGATCTTATGCCCCAACCACAACCCTTTAAAATTCAATTTCAGCGCCTTTGCCAGTGTGGCCAACCCTGAGACCCAGCAAGTCTACACATCTGTCTTAGCATACCCAAAGCCAGCAGAGAACCTGCACAATCATTTGGCAGCTGGGTAGGTTCGTCTTTCAGCCCACATGGAGGTGAACTTGAAAATTCCTTCAAGCTTCCGTTTGCTACAGAGAATTTAAACCCGAGCACTAGATGGAACATGTGGCCCTTGGGAGGGTTGGATGCAGCCACATGTTATGGTAGTGAAATGATAAACAGGTGGGGATGATGCTAGGAAAATGACCACTCCGAGAGAGTGATAATTCCCAAATGAATGAATGAACTCACATGGCTGCCTTTGGTGGCTTGGCTCTGTAGACTCTCTCTTCTTCCCACAGTCCATTCACAGGCCATGTGGCATAGTTCATCAGCACTCTGTACTGAAGTTCAGTTTGATAAGGATCTAAGGAACTTGAGAGGGAGATGAGGGTGACCAGTCACTCAGGCATGGATGCCCAGTTTGGGCGTCCATTGTCTGGACTTGACATTGGCCCCGTTGCATGCTGTCTTTGTGATCCTGGACAACTCACCTGACCTCTCAGGGCGTCCATCTCTTCATCTGCAAAAACAGTGATGGTGACAGTGGCGCCTACCGCAGAGGGGTGCTGTGAAGACTGAGGGGTTGTGAGACACAAAACTTCGCATGGCACAGATTACCTGGCAAGGTGCACACAGCCCGTGAGTGGGAGCTGCTCTTCTCTCCCCGAGAGCATGGCAGACATCCTCTCCCCATCACGGGCGGACTTAATAGGTTTTCAGTTTCTAAAAGCCTCCCCGTGTTTTCTATCAACCAGGCATAGGTAATGAACTTGATGTCTTCATAAAGCATGGTATTTTGTGGTGATTATTTTAAGCTCTCTCATGCATTGTCTCATTTCATTAGGTAATGATCATTATGACAAAACAATAAAAAGAGTCCTTTAAAAATGCTTCTGGTGGTACAGATGTCAAACACCAATTACCATAAACGTGATGGCAAGAGTAGCATTGTTTTTCTCACATGATGCTGTGCAATCATTTTCATTGTATGATTTAACTTTTTTCACTGTAGAAAAATTCCTTTTCTCTACATCCCACCTGCCCTGCTCTTGGTGGCTGTGTCATGGAGGGACACGTGCTTATGAAGTGGACACTTAGCTCCCCACCCCTGGTGGAGGAAACCCCAAGTGGCCAGGGCCTCCACAGCACATGGCACATTCTCGATTTCTTCTTATTAGTTCCATGGCAGAACTTAAGTCCTCATGTTTTGTCCAGTCTAAATGTTGTTGGGATTCATGGGAAGGCATGTGATGTGACTGTCCATGGCCTGTCTGTCCCAGGGCCCATGGATATTTCTTTCCTATGTGGATCTGAGATATGTGATTTGTCATGGGCCATAGACTTCATCCTTTATGTCTTCTACAAATGCTGTGATCAGAGCTAAGTGGAACTTAGGATTGAATGCAGGACATCATGGTCACTCCTGGAGCCTTGGTGCACTCAGCCTTTGAAACATTGCTGGCTGTGTATGGCAATAGTGATGCTACCCTTTGGTTGTATAGTGCTGGACTGATCATTGTGTTCTATATGCAGCATCTCATTTAAGCAGCATGGTTTGGTTACCTTTTTTTTAAATTGCTGGTTTATATGTGGAAATCTAAGAATTGGAAGAGGAAAGGGGTAGCCATTACATGATACTTTTATATGCATTCTCTCTTTCAACCTTCATAGTAGCTTTTGAGGTAAGCATATTCCTTCCTTACTAGTAAAATACTCAAGGTTCATCAAGAGTGTGGTGGTACATGTGTGTAATCTCAGCAATCTAGGAGGCAGAAGCAGGAAATGGTGAGCTTGAGGCTAGCTTAGGTAAGCTTAGGGAAGACCTTATGTCAAACAAGTGGTAGAGTGCTTGCTTAGTATGGGTTAAATCTCCAGCCTAGCCAAGCTATCAATTGATTAATGAACCATTCAATCAAATCTGAATTTCAAAGGTGCTAATTAATGTTTGGTGCTGGTGGCTCACACTTATAATCCTAGTTACTCAGGAGGCTGAGATATAAGGATCACAGTTTGAAGCCAGCTCTGGTAGGAAAGTCTGTGAAACTCTTACCAGATTCCAGAAGTAGAGCTGTGGCTCAAGTGGTAGAGCACCAGCCTAAAAGAGTTCAGGGACGGTGCCCAGGCCCTGACTGCCAAGGCCCAGACCCAGCGAAAAGAAAGTGCTAATTTAGTGTATGATTGAATTGATATTTAAACACTGGTACATTGGGCAATATAACCAATATTCATTCTGTTATCTAGTGGTGGGCCAAACTGTATTATCGAATCAATGTAGTAGAAAGATTTTACTTCTCAGGATTAAAGTTGTTGTTTGAAAGCTCCAGAAACACCAAAATGAAGAAGTGCTGGAGGACAGGGGACATCTTATACCAGCCCTCCTGTGCATCAGGCCCACCACAGAGAACTCATCCTTTACCATCCCAGTGTGCGCGGTGGCGGAGTTCAACACAGACAATTCACACATGGTGGGGCTGGCGTGTCTGTTACTCTGCAGAACCCCTCGCTCCATCAGTACTTGATAGTGTAGCTAAACTCAGCACGGCTCCCCAGTTCTTCTGTGCAGACAGAATGCCACAGACCACCAAGAGCTAGTTCAGGAATGGCTGAGGAAGAGAACAATGGCTTTCCTCCCAGATGCTCTAATGTGCATTTCCAGGAAGTGTGCTCCCCAATCCTGAGAAATGACCCAGTTGACCAGACATGTGTTGGTGTCGGGGGGGGGGGGGGGGGGAGCTCTCCCACATGGACAGTATCCTGCTTCCCCAGGTGCATCCCATCATTGCATGCTGATGAACCTGGCCTGAAGGAAGAACCTGGGCATGTGGTCAGAGTCATTGCTTGCTACGTCAAGAGAAAATTCATTTTCCTTGAGGTTTTTTTCCCCCAAGTCACATTTTATGGCTGGAGTTACTCAGCAAATTACTAGGTATAGAAATGCAAAGGTCTTTTTGCATTCTATCGATCTGATTGCAGTGTCATTAATTGAAAGATGGGGTGAGCATGAGGGATAGTTGAGAACAGGATTTTACATTCCTGTTGGCCTATTGGAAGAAAGCTGCATGGAGCAGACAGAAGGAAGCCTTTTGGTCTGACATGACTGATTCTTTCTTTGTCAGTTCTTGTGAGAGCATTATTCAGCCCTAGTGAGATTTACAATGTGAAAGGGTGAACTGTGTCTGCCCTGAAAGGAAAAATCAAAACCCAAGTTGCTTATTTCTGGAGTTGGAAATAATCCATGTTGTATAACTTCCTCTTAGCGATTCCTTATAGATCACATTTACAACACCCCAATCTGACAACAGCTGATTTTAATCCATTTCACTTGTAATATTGCAGTATTTGCATTCATCCTCATCCCTATGACAGGAGCATGTGAAACTTTAGGAAAGGTGGTATGTGTTTGGGGATATTTGTTTTTAACATTATTTCCCTTATTTGATCATTTGACCTACTATTCCTTGGAATTTGCCCATAAATTCAATCGAGGATTTTTGTGTGTGTACAGAATTGTCCCCATACATATTTCATGGCTAGTTTGTGTGTGAAGGAAAAATTCTTCAGATTGGAAAAGAATATGCCAGTTTATGTTTCACCTGTTTGCAATGGCAAAGAGCATGTCTTTGCTTCCCAGTTGATTGCATGTTAATGAGTCTGGGTAGTTTTCTGTTGTGTTTCTCATGGTAAAGATTTGAAGCTTGGAGTGAATGGGAGGAACAGCTACATTTAAAGCACATCTAAATAGGCCACAGGTCTTCACCCACTCTTCCTGAGCCACGTGCCTTTGAAAACTTACAGAGTTTGGTCCACATTCTTAATGACTCACCTCCTGTCTCCTCTTGGCCCTCCCATCCATGTTGTTCAGCTTGTCTCTCTCCAGGTGTTTTTTATTTTTTTTTTTGTACCTAGCTGTTTGCAGATGTGGGTAGGTAGGATGCAGACATGGTCATGCCTGTGGCATGGTGTCTCTTTGGAGCACCTACTGAAGATGTACAGAGAGCTTTCTGAGCAGAGACAATGGGTGTTGGCTGAGGGTACCACCTCCCTGACCTTAAGTTTGGTGACAAGTGGAAACCATTTCCTCTGGCTTGTCAGCTGCTATCAGAGTTGAAAAGAGGCTGCACTCACGTTGGGAGGCAGATTCTGTGGCTGACTGCACAGGCTGCCTTCCCCATGAGATTGTGTCTAAAAAAAAAATACCTCCAGCGACAGGCAGGCATATGCTGGTGCCTTGGTGTGAAGGAGCTCGCACCTGTGTTTCTTGCTCTTCCCATCCCAGTTCTGGAGTGAGGGGTTAAATGATCCCAGAAGCCCTGCCAGGTTTTGATTTGCTATTGTCTCAGCTTCCTCATAGGTTGTCTTTCAATGGGACTAACAGGAAGTGGCCAGGCAAGATACAGCTTCCAAGGACACATTCCCAGCCACCCACTTCCTCCACCCAGACCCCGTCATTTCCACCAGCTCCCAAGGGTCTAATCAAATCCTGAATCCATCAATAATCAGATCCACTGATCACATCATGATCCGATGAATCCACTGATGATCAGATGTACACTGATCACATCATGATCTGATGAATCCATTCACGATCATCACCCTGATATGATTGGATCATTTCAAAATCCATCATTGACATGGGCAGAAGTGAGCCTCCCCAGTCTCCCCCAAGTTTCTCCATCCAGTCAAGTTGACCAAACAATCAGGGCTAGGACTTCTCAAGCCCTATTACTGGGAGAGGAGGGAGGGGACGTGGGAGTGGTGATGAGGAGGATAGAGAAGAGGGTTTACAAAAAATGGTGTTCAGTAGACAGAAGTGGAGGAAAAGTCCTGGAAACATTTTATTAAGAATTAGGAGACAAAACCTATAGATTCAGAGGCAAGTCAATGACAGACTGGTGGGAAGTTAGGGGGCAGAGGGTCTGCAGGTCTGGAGTCCCAGGCACTGAGCACAGGGGCAGGAAGGCAGGACATCATGTCTAGGGGCATGGGCCAAGATGGACACTGCAGTCCAGAGTGAAACTGCTCTAGGCCTCCCTGAGAAGGCAAGGAGAGGAGTCTATTCTACACAGCTCTCCACCACATGGAAAACATGCGTGTGAGCAGCTCAGGCAGCCAAAGCCATGTCCCACCCCACTTGAGATGGAGGACTGCTGGGGATCTATGGAGGACTCTTCCAAATGCAGCCCCGAAGGCCAGCACGGCAGCTGCGTCCCAGCCAGGGTGCCCTGCTAAGCCTTTTCCATAAGAGCTATTGGTCCATTTGGCTGTCCTCAATGTATTACTCGGTATGTATTGATAGCACAATTGTCAGCCCAGCAAACATTTCCCATTTTAATAGTTCACATGAGATGCTTCATTATTGATCTTACAGCACTAAATAAAAATCTCCTTTGTCAAGGGAACATGAAATGGCTTTTAATGGACACAGCCAAATACCTGCTACTAGTTATGGGAAGAAAAATAATCAACCTGATAGAGGAGATTTGGCTTGGGGATTTTCTGGCCTTTTGGTGACACTGGATATTCCTTCCCCAGCCGACCATCCAAAGGCTGACTCTCAGTGAGAGGAGAAAGAGGAGCCATTGGCCCGAACTTTGCAATGTGCAGGTGGAATGTTTTCTATGCCTCATCTTCCATAGGTCCCCCCACATCCGTTACAGCCCCAAATGCATGATTCTATCCCCAATAAAAGCAGCTAGGCACTGCAGACATTAACTTCTCACTCAGCCAAAATCTGTTAGTGGATGGTTCCAGGATAGATCCTTCCACTCCTTGGGTTTAGAGCTCTGAGTCCCTATCTCTGTTGTCCTCTTAATTTGATCAACTGGTGCATTAGGACTGCAACCAGACATCTCTGCCATCCCTTTATGTCATCTTCTTCATCTGGGAAGCATGAATAGGGTCCAAAGGCTCCTGGGTTGAAAGCTTGCTGCCATCTGGAGATGAGAGAAATGATTGGGTCATAGAGGTTCTGATTCCACCTATGGGCTCATCCACCAGACATCATAGCTGAATGAACTGTCAGGAGGCAGGGCCTTGATAAGTGATTGGATTGTGAGGGCTCTGACTCTACCAATGGGTTCATCCATCCAGGATGTCACAGCTGGGTGGGATCTGGCTCCTACTTGAAAGACAGGGATCAGGAGGCTCACAATTTAAAGCTAGCTCAGATACACACACACACACACAATTGCAATCAATAAGCAGGTTGTAGTGGCAGCTATGCATGTGGGAGTATCATACAAATAGGAAGTTCACACCAGCCCTGGCAACATGAGACCCTATTTCAAAAGTAAACACCCCATCCTTAACCTAAGCAGTAAGAACTGGGACATGGCTCAAGTAGAGCATCTGCTGAGCAGGCGAGGCCCTGTTCAAATCCTAGTACCACCACAATATAATAATAATAACTTAAGGTACCCTTGGAAAGTCTTGATCGATGTATGTTCTTCCTGGACATCTCCCCTGGGCTCCTCACTGAGGATAGGGGACAGCTTGATTTTTTGAGAAGGGATTAAGAGTTGTGCAATCTCCCTGGCCTTACTAACAAAAGACACTGAGCAGATAAATTTTACAGCAATCAATCTCACCATTAACAAGTGGTAGCCATTTATCTCCATGATAAATCTCATCATTATAAATTGTTTCTACTCCTTATGGAGCTGTTGAGTCATAACTCAGAGCTGAGGCTACATGTGGGACTTACATAGGGCAACAACGGTCCTGGCACCTTATTTCCAAATGGAAGAAACCTGCCAAGGACTCTGGAACTTTACAAATGCAAATAGACCCCCTGAGGCAGGAGAGATGCAGAAACAAGGAAATCGTATCATTTTTAATGAATATTAAAAGTGTCAAACTCAGAAATCAGAAGAAAAAGTAGTTAGTACCCTTCTACCAACTCCATTAAGATGTCAAAACACAGCCAGGGCACCTGTGACTCACACCTGTAATCCCAGCTACTCAGCAGGCTTTAATATGAGGATCACGGTTTGAAGCCAGCCCAGGCAGGAAAGTCCATGAGACACTTATCTCTAATTAACCACCAAAAAGCTGAAAGTAGAACTGTGCCTCAAGTGGTAGAGCATCATCCTTGACCAAATGAAAAAAAAATAACTAAGGGGCAGCACCCAGGCCTTGTGTTCAAGCACCAGGACTGGCACAAAGAAGGAGGAAGAAGAGGAAGAGGACAAAGAGCAGGAGAAGGGAGGTGAGGAGGAGGAGGAAAGCTCCAGTGACTGAGGGATCCTGTATAGTTCAGACCAGAGGCAGGCTCAGCTGACTCCCTGACAGAAGGATGTTTCAGACTTTCATAAGTAGCCCAGACTGTCCTAGAACTCTTGATCTTCCTGCCTCAGCCTTGCAAGTGCTAGGATTTCTGGTGAGTGCTATCAAGCACAGACCTGCCTCCCCCCCCCTCTTCCTCAGGATGGGTCACCATAAGCAGTGAGACAGGCTGAGCCCATTCTAGCACCATCAGCAAGCGGCTCCGTGAGCTCCCAGGGAGGAGAAAGGATAAAGTATGAAGGTCACTTTGGACCCTGGATCTCCCAAGGTCACACAGTGCTTAAACCAGAGTCAGGGCCCCCCAACCACAGCACCAGGAGCCCCACATTCCATAGGGCCACTAGTTCCTCTGAGCCAAATAAAGACATGTAGCGAAGGGCAGAAAAGGGATGTCTGTGTCAGGTAATGGATAATGACAGCTCTTCTGTATGTCTTCGGCCATCTTTGGAGAGAGATGTTTGCTTTAGGTTCAACAGAAAGAATCAGGGCGGGAGGAGAGGAGGCAAGCAGAGGCAAAGCAGGGCCTGGTCACCAGTACGTTCAGAACTGGCCAAAGGTGGCTTCAGAAGTGGACTGACAGTTCGTGGTCTTAGGAGAGGTCAAGTGGTGATCCATGGTCTCAAGAGGGGTCAGGTGATGAGCAGCTGCACCTGGCTCTTCGGATGTGAGGAGCCAGGGCCCTGCTGGTCATTGTGAAGGATGATGCCTACCAACTGCCATGGCCACGGTGCTCCAGAATCTATACCCACTGTCACTCCATGGCCACACTCTCCTAACTCCTGACCCACTGCCATGGGTCAGTCAGAGCACTTCTGATTCCCCAAAAGGTGACCATCTTCCTTGATAGCTGTTTGCGGCCATGGGCTCTGACCACCAAGCTCACCCCAGTCTCAGCCCCCCTGTGTGACCCTGGTTCCCATCACCAACCCCTGCACATGGAGTTTCTTCTGGGCAGAGCTCACCCCTTCTCCCCGGGCAGTGGCTCCGAGGACCCCATCCGGGCACAATGGATACACTAAGCAGACACCGAAATGCATGGGCTGGTTTTCCACAGACCTCATTTATCCTAATGGAGCACTAATAACCATGTTTTAAATGTGAATACTGTACTATGTGTCTCCATTAGCTTGCTGTGAGCAGCGAGCAAATGAAGGACAGGATTTCAGGGCATAGAAGGATGGGGAGTAGAGGAAGAAGGAAGCCCCCTGGTGGGGGAGGGAGAGTCTCAAGAGAGCAACTTGGAAAATTCCTGGGTTTCATTACTCTAACCTCGGGGCCTCAAGGACCTCCTGTCCTTACAGGAACTGCCAGTCTCAGCAAGTTCTCCAGCTGCTGTTTCTTGAAAGTGCATCTTAATACCAAAAATGTCCCTTAGCAGGGCTAAGAACACAGAGGTCTCCAGGGGCCCATTCACTCACCCGCTGGCTTGGGGCTGGGGGGGCGGGGAGGGTGCTGTTTCATCTCTGCTATTGCATTAAAGCAGGTAGAAAAGAAAACGGTGGCAAAGAGTGGACCTCTGTTCTGTCTAACTGTGTGTGTGTATATGATTGCTCCCCACCCCATCACCCCAAGCAAAGCTTCATTACTTAGTGGGGATAAAAAAAAAAAAGCTAGATCAACCTAAAAATAGTCAATAATTACTTTGCAAATGGTTTCAGAGAGCAATTATGCCATTAGTCCAAGTGCCTTTGACTTCAACGAGTTCTCTCAGGCTCTCCACACTGGGAAAGGAGGCTCCAGAGGAGCATAAATGAGTGGCAGGAGACCACAGCATGACTGCCATCCCTACGTACATACACAGGGGCACAACATCCTGCAGAATCCCCCATGGGAAGGAGACCAGCAGTGGCTCCAAGTGACAGCCCAGTAGGGGTCTCAGCCCCTGGGAATATCTGGCCACAGGACAAAGAAGGTGCCATAGGTGCCCTGCCCCCAACACAACTCTTCCATCATCCAGTAACTGGTCTTGGCTGTTCCCACAAACTGAAGCTCAAATACGCACATATATATGTGTATATATATACATAAATATGTATATGGCACATACATATATATGTAGATATATATGCATATATCCTGTAATTTTGCAATTCCAGCCACTAGGGTGGTGGAGTTAGGAATTTGGCTCTCCTGAGACATAGACAGACACTGACACTGCTCACTGCTCACTGCCCCCAGAGCTCGGCACATGTGGCAGGATGGGAGGGATCCAAGCAGATGTTCACCCCCTGCATCATGGGCAGGGAGTTTGTTACATGGAGTACCAACTGTTGAATGTTGGGTGCTACAATCATAGTATCTATTTATGTGGTAATCTCCAATCATGCATCTACCTAATCAGTGCAAATAAGGTGGCACAACCACACTACCTTGGCTACTAAGATGGGAGCCTATCACCACCAATCCATCCACCCACCCATTGATTGGTTTGGGCTAGCTGTCCTCTGGAAACCAGTGTTTTACACCCCAGATCCAAACCACAAGAGCTCCACTCCAAATAAAGGGACACGGTGAGGGGCATGTAAAGGACAATTCTTCCATGGTGGCGATGGGGTGGAAAACAGCTTGGGCACATCATCAGCTATTTTTGGGGTACAGACATTTGCCTTCAGTTAAATAAGGAGACTTTGGCTGGGAATGTGGCTTAGTGGTAGGGTGCTTGCCTAGCATGCATGAAGCCCTGGGCTTGATTCCTCAGTACCACATACACAGAAAAAAACAAAAGCAGTGCTGTGGCTCAAGTTATAGTACACTAGCAAAAGAAGCTCCAGGACAGTGCCCAGGCCCTGAGTTCAAGCCCCAAGACTGGCAAAAAATAAAAAATAAGGAGACTTGAGGACAAAGGTATGCCAAGTTAAAATGGCCACCAGTCCCTGTGTGGCCTAGGTGGTGATCATTCTGGTCCTTGTTTCTGGTGGATTCTGGAGAGGCATGATGGCTGTCTCAGCTGGTCAGGATGAGCATATCCTGTGTCCTGTGGGGTGATCTGTCCTGAGGAGCTCTGCTGGCCCTCAGTGGTGGCTTCATCCCTTGTCAAATTATCAATTTGTCTGGTCCTTCCTGAACCCTAAAGTGATTGCAAAGCAATGGCTGGAAAAATGGTTCAGAGCAGAGACACATACAACATGAGTTAGAGGTATGAGACTCTGCCCCCACTTTTAGTTCATTTGTGGGCCCAACAAAAGTGGCTTTGAAGCAACTGTCACTTGATGCACAATGAGAATTAGTCATTTTTCTTTTTTCTTTTTGGCTGGTCCTTGGGCTTGAACTCAGAGCCTGGGTGCTATCCCTTCACTTTTTTTGCTCAAGGTTAGTGTTCTACCACCTGAGCCACAGCTTCACTTCTGGCTTTTAGGTGGTTATTTGGAGATAAGAACTTCATGGATTTACTTGCCCAGGATGGCTTCGAACTTCGATCCTCAGATCTCAGCCTCCTGCATAGCTAGGATTACAGGGCACCAGGGCGAGCAGAATCACACACACACACACATACACATACACACACACACACACACACACATTTAAATGGGCTTGTCTGAAATGTTTTGCGGGCCATACTGAGGTTGTACTTAGGGCCTCATGCCACACCCAAGCTCTCTTCACTCCAATTATCTTTGAGATGGGGTCTCAACCAATCAGCTGGCCTGTCATAGTCAGTGGCCCAGGCCATGCAGGCCACTTCCCAAACTCCTGAAAACCTCCTTTAACCCTCCACGGACACCATCTGAGGGCTTCCTATACCGAAGAAACTGATCCTTTCTCTCTCAGCTGCACATTTGAGTGATCAAGCTGAGCAGGACTCAACTTCCCACAGCTCCATGGAAGGCAGCCTGGGAGACTACTTCCCACCAGTGGCCTCAGAGGGGCCCTGAAGCAGCAATGCCCTTCTGGCCACACCCCCACACAAACCCCTCTGAGAATGTCTCTTTCCCCTCCCTGTCAAAATCCTCCTGGGGCTTCACAGGAAAACCCTCCAGGGGCTTGACTTGTCAGTGTGAGCTATAATCCCAGGCAGGCCTGGAGTCTAAGCTAAATTGCTCGTGCCACTGTGATGATGAACTCATTCTGCAGGGAATTGGAAATCAATTTTTGTCATCATCCAACAGAGTTCCTTTATCAAGCAGTTCCTGATAATGCAACCGACAAGGAGCTGAAGGGAAACATGGAAATGGGGGGAGGGGCGGGAGGAAACAAGCCTCCGTGTGTGTACATGTGTGTGCATGAACTGTATGTGTGTTTGTGTCTGTGCACATGTGTATATGGATGTATATATGCTCATGTGCATGTGTGCATGCTTGTGTGTGCATACATGTGTTTGCGTGTGCTTGCATGTTGTATGTGTGTATCCCAAAACACACCCTGATCCAATGCTATCCCATGTGCTCCTCATTCTCCCATCTGTAACATAAGACCTGAGGCAATTGGCCTACAGGATGAAAGGTTTCTTTTTGTTCTGGCCCACTTGGCCCTGTTGCTTTGGGTTGTGGAGGGGTAGAACACCTGGTGGAGATCACCAGGTGGGGCAAAATGGCTTCACCCCCACTGGAGACAGACAGAGGAAAAGCAGGGCCAGGCCCCTAACAGCCCCTGCCCGGCCAAGTTTCAATGACCTCACTTCCTCCCTGTGGACCACGCCCCCATTAGCCTTCCTTCTCTAGGCCACACCCCTATGGCCTTACTTTCTTCTCTAGACCCCAATGCTCTTACTTCCTCCCTCTAGGCCACGACTCAAATGCATGGGGTCTCTAGGCCACTTTTCCAATACCATCACTTCCGCCTCTAGGCCGTGCCTCTTACAGGTTCCACTGCCTGCCCATGGTGTGGGGCTGCTGGCCAAGCTGTCAGCCCTGGGCCTTTTCGGGACTGGGACTCAGGCCTTGCCCAGACTCCCCAAGGGGCACCTGGGTCTTGTGGCCCACGCCCAGCCCACCGCAGAGCTGGTGTCTGGAAGCCAGCTGGGCTGCCTTGGCAAGCATCTACGCCCCATGCCCCACTGCTCCTGGGAAGCGGGGCAGGGCCGGACGCCAACTGTCTGGGCCCATATCATTTCAACTATCAGCTGAGAACCCTGAAGCCCAAGGCCAAGACATCAGCCAGGGTCAGCCAGGCTAGGAGCTGCAGGGACAGTGCCCAGGCGCTGAGTTCAAGCCTCAGGACTCGTCCCCATCCCTCTGTGCCCACAACTAATCTTCCCTAAGGTTCATTAGCTGCTGCACTTGTTACACAATCCTCGTAGAACTGTGCTCATAGTAGGTCTGCAAGGAATATCCATGACTCAATAAAGAAGAGACCAGGCTGCAAAAATAAAAAATAGCAATACACACAGGGCCAGGGCCAGCCTTGGCTGTTCCACCCACACACCCACACCCACACACCCACCCACCCACCCACCCACCCACCTACCCACACACACACACACACACACACACACACACACACACACACCCACACACACACACGCACACGCACACGCACACACACACGCACGGCTAAGCCTTCCAGCCTCCTGAAGCAAAATTTGTAACCCAATAATGTCAGCCCCAACAGGGGGGATGAATTTGATCCAGGAAAAATACCATCCCTGGCAACCCTGAAGAATATTAAGGTCTTAACAGCCCGCGGTTTAGAATTGTCTTGAAAGGCAAGCTGGAAATAATTACACACCTGTTACTCAAAACTCAGCAGTAAAAAGGAATTTACATGAGTGCATTAATTACCTTCCCAGCGATATAAATTAGGATTTGAGTGCAGGCTGAGATTTCCCAGGATGTCAAGCAGCTGGGGCCCATCCCCCAGGCACCAGAGGACCTCAGCTGAGGGGGGATCTAAAGGCCACTGTCACCAGCCCTGCTGGAAGGTTCCATGGCTCCACAGACCACCCTTGGAGAGGAGTGCTGGCCCCGAAAGTCCAGCCTGAGCTTGGCAGAGAACAAAGCAGTCTTCTTCCCTCTCCTCCAGTCTCCCTTGGACAGAGATTCCCCCAGGGTTTTTTACAGCTCTATGTTCACATTATCTACACTTCCCTTACGGATGCTGGGGACTGTTTCCTGTGGTTCGAGCTACCATGATGATACATGAGGTGGGCTGGTTTAGAAGACATGGAAGTTTCTTTCTCCAGCATTCAAGGTCAAGGGCAAACTTGCTGCACCAGGCCATGGCAGAAGATGCCAGATCAGAGAGCAGGACCTAGGTGAACCTCAACCTCAGGAGCCCTCCTGCCATACCTGACCAACTCTGTTCCATTAATCCACACCACAGACCCACTCTCCTCACTTGGGATTCAGTTCCCACCTTCAAACCTCAGCCATGACACCAACTGCCACTGGTCTGACTCGTGGCAAGCATGGACCAAGCAGTTTGGAATCCCAGACTGTCTTTGCAGGAGCTTTGGAGTCTGCAGAGGCATTTCCACTGGCCCTCCTTGGGTCTGCAGGAAGCATTCCCATTGGTCCTCCTTGGGTCTGCAGGAGAAATGCCCATTGGCCCTCCATGGGTGAACAAGAGGTATTCCCATTGGCCCACCTTGGGTCTGCAGAGGCATTCTTATTGGCTCCTCTTGGGCACACACCCACCTCCTGGACCACTCTTTTTATTGTTTGTTTGTTTATGTGGTGCTGAGGAATGGAACCCAGGGCTCATGCAGGCTAGGCAAGTACTCTACCACTGAGCCACCTTCCCAGTCCCCAATCACTCTTGAGAGGGGCTGGAGTGCTGTGATTGGCTGGGCTTAGGTCACATGCCCCTCACTGGTGATGCTGGTGACGGGAAGAATGGTTTTGTGCCACCACAAAGGTGAAGAAAGGGGACAGGACAACACCCAGAGGAAATGGGGCTGGGCCAGAGGCAATGGTGAAGCCAGGTGTTCGGGGCATCAGTGAAGAAGGCAGCACAGGCCTCTACCCTGTGGCTGGGTCCTTCCCCCTGCCATGGCCACAACCTGGGGCCTGCCTGGTCTGAGGCAGCCAGTCTCTCTCCCAGGGAGCCTGGTGAGTCAGAGAGTAGCCCTGAGCTTGGGCAGGGGGTTTGACCTTCAGCAGATCCTCAGGATGCCCCGGGACAGAGCCACTTGGAAGGCCATCCAGGTAAGCCCAAGGCCCTGTATGCATTGCCAGTGGAAGGGCAGACCGTGGTGTGAACTTCCTGGGAAGCTCTGCACAGAGCTGGGGGCCTGTGAGCTGGGTCCAAAGGGGCAGACTGGACGTCTTAGTAGGGGTTACTTACAGAGCAGGAGACAGCTATGAGCCCCTAGCCTGTACCACCCAGAGAGTCATCACGAGGACCCTGGAAGACAGACACACATATACTACTATCCCTAAATTCTCCTGTGACTCTGTCTTTAACAGAATCTAGGTCAGAGCACCACCTAGTGTCAAGCCCGCAGAGTAGCTGCAGGTGGAATATGGGATGGCCTGCTTGCACCCTGCTTGCTGTCACCCAGGATCCAGCCAAGGGAAGGAGGTCTTGTGTGCTGCAGTTCACCTGGTCCAACAGCTAAGTAATGACTTGCTACAAGATGGTGTTACTCCAACTCCAGCAAGGACAGGACCTATACACCTAGAGATCAGTGCTGTGACCTGGAGCTCAGCACTCCTCATGGATAAACAAACCCCTAAGGGTTCACCTAGCCTCACAGAACAACCTCTCTGGGAAGAGAAGGCTGGATGGTGAATCCAAATTCAGAGGTGCAAGATAAGCAGAGCTTAGTTAAGGTCATGCCAAGGACATGACTGCAGTGAGTCTAGATTCCTTCCTGAAACCCATCTGCAAAAGGGGAGAGGGGCTGAGCACATCAGGGCACACCTGTCATCCCATTTACAGAGAAGACATAGGTAGAAGGATCTCAGTCGGAGGCTGACACTGGGCAAAATTGCAAGGACTTTCTGAAAAAGTATCTATAGCAGCTGGGCACTGGTGGTTCAAGCTTTTCATTCTAGCCAATCAGGAAGCTGAGATCTGAGGATCACGTTTCAAAGCCAGTCCGGGCAGGAAAGTCCGTGAGCTCTTAACTCCAATGAAACAACAGGAAGCCAGAAGTGGTGCTGTAGCTCAAGTGGTAGAGTGCTCACCTTGAGCTGAATAGCTGAAGGACAATCCCCATGCCCAGAGTTCAAGCCCCACAACTGACCAAAAAAAAAAAAAAAAAACTTAATTAAAACTGTTGCTGGTGTGCCAGTGCTTCCTGCCACCATCCCCAGCCTTCACCCCACCAGTCCCTAGAGAGATACCAATTATCTCCCCGGAGGATGTGAAGTGTTCAACACGCTCTCTCCTAAATGACACGAATCTTTAACATATTATACCTAAAAAATAAATTCATATAGCACTTTTCTGAGAAAAAGAAATGCTCCAAGTTTGGATGGATGGATGGATGGATGGATGGATGGATGGATGGATGGATGGATGGATGGATGGATGGATTGTGGACAGATGGAGGATGAATTGATGCATGAACGGATGGTAAAGAGGAGGATAAGGGATGGAGGGTAGAAAGATGGATGATAGATGAATTGAGTGGGTGAATGGATGGATGGGTGGATTGTGGATGGATGAGCATGGATGATAGATGGATAGATTGGGTGGGTGGATGGATGATGTGTAGATATTGGATGGGTGAATGGATTATGGATGACTGATGAGTAAATGGGATTGGATTAATGATGGATGGATGGGTGGATGGACAGATGGTGGAGAGATGGATGAGGGATGGATGGGTAGATAGATGGATGATGGATGGATGAATTGACGGGTGGTAGATGGAAATATATTTGGTCTTTGCTCCTCTTAGCACAGAACTTCAAAAATCTTCTTTAAGAAGATATTAAAGTGAATCATGTTTTGATGGTGAGATTCTTACTAAGCCATCTTGACAGGATTCTTGCTATATCTGGGTGATGTAAGGATGAGCAAACCACCTGGAGAGACTTCAGAAAAGCCCTAAACTTTGGTGCCATTGGGTTATTATGGGGGAGCACTGCCACCTAGTGTCCAAAGAGGTGAAGAGCAGGAGCCTGAAGAGACCATGAAATGGTCAAAGCAGGGTGGTGGCCCCACCAAAAAATCTAATGATACACTTCTTGCCATGTTGTGTGTGTGTGTGTGTGTGTGTGTGTGTGTGTGTGTGTGTGTGTGTGTGTGTGTGTGTGTGTGTGTGTGTGTGTGTGTGTGTGTGTGTGTGTGTGTGTGTGTGTGTGTGTGTGTGTGTGTGTGTGTGTGTGTGTGTGTGTGTGTGAGTTCTGAGCCATGAATTCAGGGCATGGGTGCTGTTCCTGAGCTTTTGTGTTCAAGACTAGTGCTCTACCACTCAGTCCACAGCTCCACTTTCAGCTTCTTTGGGTGGCTAATTGCAGAAGAGTCTCACAGACATTCCTGCCCAGGCTGGCTTTGAAAAGTGATCCTCAGATCTCAGCATCCTGAGTAGCAAGGATGACAGAAATGAACCTTGCTTTTGCCACCTTTTAATATTTGCAATTGGTTACATTTTTTATTTACTTTGTTAATTTAGAGGTGATATACAGTGGGATTACATTTACATTCACCAGGTAATAAATACATTTCCTTACATAGAGTATCATCTGTTTCCCTCATCCTCTCCCATTCCCTCTCTTCTATCTGCACCCACGAGTTGCATAGTTGGCTTTCATCCATGTTTAGTACACTCCACTGCCACACTTTTTCACCCTTTTCCCTCAGATTCTATGCCCTCCCCTCCCTTTCCACAGATGTTCATGTGAATACACTATCTATAAGGTAAAGAACACAGAGTCATCATATAAATAAAAAAACTAAGAAAAAAGATAGTTATTTCCATATCTTTGGAGTTCATTTCAGTATGTGTATTATATAAATAAAAAGAGGTGCTTGGGTATTTGAGACTAATAGATTATAGGAGAATTATTTCATAGTCTATGAGATCTGGTTCTATTAAATATTGACCCATGTATCTTACAATAAATATATATTTTAAAAATGACCCATGGCAGCTTTAGAATGTCCTTGTTTGTGATCATTTAGGTAAATGCCCAAAAGTGGGATTGCTGGGTCATTGGGAAGCTCTATGTGGAATCTTTTGAGGAACCTCCATACTGCTTTCCAAAGTGGTTGAACAAGTTTACACCAGACCAACAATGCAGTAAGGTTCCCTTCTGTCCACATCCCTCCAGCATCTGTTGTTATTAAAGTTCCTGATTATAGCCATTTTAACTGGGGTGAGGTAGACGAGCAGAAAAGATCAGAAAAGTTGATGTTATGCAAAATGACTCCAAGATAAGGATTCAAATGTTTTTTTTTTCCTTTCTTGGGATTGTTACATAAGATGAGTTCTTTATTGCTTTGTACGTCCCTCCCCCACAGTATAACCCCTGCTTTCACTCTATTTGATGTTGGTATAATTTGTGAAGAGGAAAGGAAAAAACAAATCATTTAACTCTGGATACAGGAGGACCCACTGCTACAATGATATGTACAAGTCGTTATGTTGAAAAATGAACTTTACAACTTTGGCTGGTGTGGGGGTGGGGGAGTAGGGGTGTGGGGGTAAGTAGGGATGGGAAGGGGAAAAAGGAGGAGGCAACAATTCTTGATAAGAAATGTACTCGTTACCCTGCCCATGTAATTGTAACCCCTCTGTACAGCATTTTCACAATAATTTTAAAAATGACCCATGGTTTGCCTCATTTGTAAGAACTACAATATGTCTATGATATTCTGTAACAAGCTCTCAATACCCCAAATTGCTAAGTGCATAGGACCACATATAATGAAACATAACAACATGAACTCCAGGAATCAGAAAGAAGAGGCTCTTTTCATATCTTGTATGTAGTTATTATTTTTTTCCTCTTATAGTTTTCTGTACCTTGTGTCTTTTATATAAATTTATTCATTCTTTGGAAAAGAAAGGGAATCACAGAAAAAGCAGGACAAAGGATGAAGTAATGCAACATTAATACTCACTTGGCACTAAGTTGGAAATGAACCTTACAACTGTGGGGAAGGGGACTAGGGATGGGTAACATGGAGAAATAGGGATGGGTTAACACTATTTAAAAACAAATGTATCCATTACCTTACTTATGTAAGTGTATACCCCAGATCATCATCTTTTCAATAAAGATAAAAAATTTAAAAAATGTTTTCCTAAAAAGTCAATTCAGCCAAAGGACACTGGATGGAATCTGCACAAGTTAAAGTAACAAGATTATTGCATGCCAAATTCAGTGCCAGAGTTCTTTTTTTTGGGGGGGGGGGTCCGGTCGTGGGGCCTGAACTCTGGGCCTGGGCGCTGTCCCTCAGCTCTTCAGCTCAAGGCTAGCACTCTACCACTTGAGCCACAGCACCCCTTCCGGCTTTTTTCTTTTTGCGTATGTGGTGCTGAGGAATCGAACCCAGGGCCTCTGGCATGCAAGGCAAGCGCTCTACCACTGAGCCACCTTCCCAGCCCTCAGTGCCAGAGTTCTAACAGGCACTAAGTATCCTGGTGCCAGTGGCTCACACCTTTAATCCTAGCTACTCAGGAAGCTAAAATCTGAGGATCACCATTCAAAGTCAGCCTGAGCAGGAAAGTCCATGAGACTCTTATCTCCCAAAAAACACCAGAAAATGGGAAGTGGCACTGTGGCTCAAGTGGCAGAGCCCTACCCTTGAGCTGAAGAGTTTGGGTCAATGAGGCCCAGAGTTCAAGCCCCACCACTGACAAAAAGAAAAAAAAAAAAGAAAACTGGTACTAAATAAATACTAGAGCCCCTAATTCCTTTGAGGTCCTTTGATACCCTCTTGTTACATGCGATCTTTGGGGAATGATACTGTTTTCCAAAACAGTGGCTCATGGGTCATCGGAATCAAAATCATATGAAAAGCTTGTAAAATGAACATTGTCTCAGTCCCAGACAAGAGATGCATTTGTCTGTATCTAGAGAAATAACCTCTCTGTAACAGTCTGGATCTTAGACTCCCTCTGCGTTCCATTACTTCTGGTTGGAGCTGTACTGCAAAAGATGCTACTCGCTGAGCAAGCCATTAAGAACAGTGTCTTCAAATTCACACATTATGGCTGTCCTCATGAGCTACACTCATATGACTGAGATTTCAGAGGCCAGAGAATGACTAAGATACAAAAGCAAAAACTTTTGGCAGGAAAAACTCATAAATACACAAAGTCCTCTACAGACAGACAACAGGAAAAGCTGGAAGTGGGAATACTGGGTAAGGCCTTGGTCCTTACACACCTTACACAAGAGACCAACACAAAACTGAGGCTAGGAAGCACTGCTCTGACAGTTCAAATCAGCAGTTTACAAGAAGTGGCACTGTGGCTCAAGTAGTAGATTGCTAGCCTTGCACAGGACAAGCTGAGGGACAGCGCCCATGCCCAGAGTTCAAGCCACATGATCGCCAAAGAAAAAAAATCCTCTGTTTACTCACACAAAATGAGATGCTACTTTTTTTTTTTTTTTGTGGCTCAAGCGGTAGAGTGCTTGCTTTGAGCTGAAGAGTTGAAGGACAGTGCCCAGGCCCAGAGTTCAAGCGCCACAACCAACAACAACAACAACAAAAAAGAAGAAGACCACTGAGGTTAAAAGTCGATATAGAAGCCCAGCAATGGTGGCTCACACCTTATATAATCCTAGCTACTCAGGAGGCTGAGATCTGAGGATCACAGTTCAAAGCCAGCCCGAGCAGGTAAATCCGTGAGACTCTTATCTCCAATAAACCACTAGAAAACAGGAAGTGGTGCTGTGGCTCAAGTGGTAGAGCTTTTGCCTTGTGCTGAAGAGCACAGGGACAGCTCTCAAGCCCAGAGTTCAAGCCCCATGACCAAACAAAAAAAATCTATAGAAAGAATTATCAAATGTGATTATAGACCAGGCACTGATGGCTCACACCTATAATCCTAGCTACTTAAGAGGCTGAGATCTTAGGATCATGTTCAAAGTTAGCCCAGGCATAAAAGTCACCAGGAGACTTTTATCTCCAATTAACCACTCAAAAGCCAAAAGTGGCACCATGTTAAAGTGGTAGAGGACTAGCTTTGAGGCAAAGAGCTCAACGACAGCACCTAGGCCCTGAGTTCAAACCCCACTACCAAATAATTATAATAATAATAATAATAACCATAACCTAAATTGCTAACAAAAAGCAATATTGCTTTACAAACACTCATCTGAGCCAGGCACCGGTGGTTCACTTCTGTAGTCCTAACTACGTAGGAGCCTGAGGTCTGATAATAATAGTTCAAAGCAAGCCCCACAAGGAAGGTCTCTGAGATGCTTATCTCCAATTAACCACCTAAAAACTAGAAGTGAAACTCTGCCTCAAAGTGGTAGAGTACTGGCCTTGAACAAAAAAGCTCAGGAACAGTTCCCAGGTCCTGAGTTCAAGACATGACCAATGACCAATGGAAAAAGAAAAGAAAAGAAAGCACGAGAGACAGAAGGGTAGGGAGGAAGGGAGGGAGTCAGGAAGGGAGGGAGGGAAGGAGAGAGGGAGGGAGGGAGGGAAGGAAGGGAAGAAGGAAGAAGGAAGGGAGGGAGGGAGAAAAATCTCATCTAAGCATTTTAAACATATAAATTTAATCTTCTTTCTTTGCCAGTTCTAGGACTTGAACTCAGGGCATGTGCACTGTCGCTGAGCTTCTTTTGCTCAAGGATAATACTCTATCACATGAACCACAGTACGACTTCTGGCTTTTTCGTTTATATGGTACCTGCTGAGGGATCAAACCTAGGGCTTCATGCATGGTAGGCAAACACTCAACCATTAAGCCACAGTCCCAGCCTCATAAATTCAATCTTTTTAACACTGCTAGATAGATACCTGTTAGAGAGATACCATTATGACCCTGATTTACAAATCAGGAAAATAAGGTCATTTGCCCTACTTAACAGGACTAATATTAGACAAATTGAATTCATACTTCACAGTTTGGCTCCATGATATGTCATTTTAACCTATAATGCCTTTCTGGAAGAAAAGAAATAATTAAAGGAAATAAAAGTAGACATTCTGAAGAAAATAATTCAATGTGTGTTCAATGCTGAAAAATATCAGACAATGGAGTTGGGAGAGACCCTCCAGCCAGGTGCCAGTGACACACACTAAATCCTAGCTATTCAGGAGGTTAAGATCCAGATCATCAAGGTTTGAAGCCAGCGTGGGGAGGAAAGTCCTAGAGACAACATCTCCAAAATAGCCAGAAAAAAGCCAGTCTGGAGGCATGGCTCAAGCAGCAGAATGCCAGCTAAGCATGCATAAGGACTTGAATTCAAACCTCAGCACAGATAACAGTTCCTCTAATGAGAACTGTTTAAACTCCAAGTCTCATTCAAGCCAGGCATCCTCCCACTTAAGCTATACCATAGATGGGATCACAGATATGCACCACCATGCCAGGCTTATTGACTAAAAAGGAGTGGCACTGTGGCTCAAGTGATAGAGTGCTAGCCTTGAGATGAAGAGCTGAGGGACAGCGCCCAAGTCCAGAGTTTAGGCCCCACTACTGGACTCAAAAAAAAAAAAAAAAAAAAAAAAAAAGAATCAACTCAACAAGAGAAAGAACATGTCAACATAAAGATTGGGGGGAGGGGTATGGTCATGGGCCTTGAACTCAGGACCTAGGCATTGTCCCTGAGCTTTTTGTGCTCAAGGCTAGAACTCTACCACTTTGAGCCACAGCTCCACTTGCAGTTTTCTGGTGCCTTATTGGAGTTATCTCATGGCTTTTCCTGTCCAGGCTGGCTTCCAATCATGATCATCAGATCTCAGCCTCCCAAATTGCTAGGATCACAGGTGTGAGCCACAGGCCCCCTGCTGACATAAGAATTGTATCAAATGTTCATAGAAGTCAAAAGTGGAAACAAAGCAGAGGCCTGGTGGCTCACACCTGTAATCCTAGCTACTCAGGAGGCTGAGATTTAAGGATCGCTGTTCAAAGCCAGCCCCAGTAGGAAAGTCCATGAAACTCTTATCTCCAATAAGCCACCAGAAAACCGAAAGTGGTGCTGTAGCTCAAGTGGTAGAGCAAGCTTAAGAGTTGACGGACAGTGCTCAGGCCCAGAGTTCAAGCCCCATAATTGACAAAAAAAAAAAAAAAAAAGTGGAAACAACTCAAACACCTACTAACTACTGAATAGATAACCAAAATGTAGTATATCCATACCATAGAATGTTCAGCAATAAAAAGAAGTAACATTTTAGCCGGGCGCTGGTGGCTCACGCCTGTAATCCTAGCTACTCAGGAGGCTGAGATCTGAGGATCGCGGTTCAAAGCCAGCCCGGGCAGGAAAGACTGTGAGACTCCTATCTCCAATAAACCACCAGAAAACCGGAAGTGGCGCTGTAGCTCAAGTGGTAGAGCGCTCGCCTTGAGCTGAAGAGCTGAGGGACAGCGCCCAGGCCCAGAGTTCAAGCCCCATGACCGACAAAAAAAAAAAAAGAAAAAAAAGAAGTAACATTTTGATACAGGCTACAACATGATAAAGCTCAAGAATATGTCCAGTGAAAGAAGACAAATACTACATATTCCATGATATGAATTAGAATCTGTTAAAAGACAAATGTATATGTTACTGGTAGTTTAAATAATTTTTTTTCAAATTCTAGAATTATGAAGAATACTGTAGCCACTAATAATATGAAAGATTTCTAGTCATTTTCCCTTTCCTAACTAAAAAAGAATGAAACTAATGTGAACTATTGTACCATTAATATATTAATACTTTTGTAGGAAAAAGTCTGGACAAATATTTCCCAAAATATTATTGGCAGTAAACTCTAAGAAGTAGGATTACATTCAAACATGTATACCATCTAGATCTATCCTTGCCAAATTAAGTATGAGAAAAGACTATCCCCTCCCAACCCTCATGATGCTTCTGCAGTTTGTATCTGCCATTACTGTGGTTTAAACTCAGGGCCTTTCAGCATCCCTCAGCAATCTCCTCCTCACACTGGTAATATATTACTTGAGCCATACCTCTGCTTCCAGCTTTTTGCTGGTTAACTGGGCGGGGTAGGGGGAGGTTGGGAAGGTATGGGAAGGGGAAACAAAGGAGGAGGCTACAATGCTTGATAAGAAATGTACTCATTGCCGGGCGCTGGTGGCTCACGCCTGTAATCCTACCTAGTCAGGAGGCTGAGATCTGAGGATCGAGGTTCAAAGCCAGCCCTTGCAGGAGAGACTGTGAGACTCTTATCTCCAATAAACCACCAAAAAACCGGAAGTGGCACTGTAGCTCAAGTGGTAGAGCGCTCGCCTTGAGGTGAAGAGCTGAGGGACAGCGCCCAGGCCCAGAGTTCAAGCCCCATGACCGACAAAAAAATAAAAAGAAATGTACTCATTATCTTGCCCATGTAATTGTAATTCCTCTATACAGTGTTTACAGAATAAATTTAAAACAAATAAAGAATATAAATAAATAAACGTCTCATGGATTTGACTTCCCAAGCTGACTCTGAACCACATTTATCAGATCTCAGCCTCTTGAGTAGCTAAGATAATAGACATTAGCCACTTGCACCTGGCTTGTAGAATATCTTTTTTAAAAGATTTTATTTATTTATTTGTTTGTTTGTTTGTTTGTTTGTTTGTTTGTTTGTTTGTTTTCGGTCATGGGCCTGAACTCTGGGCCTGGGCCCTGTCCCTGAGCTCTTCAGTTCAAAGCTAGCACTTTACCATTTGAGCCCCAGCGCCACTTCTGGCTTTTTTCTGCTTATGTGGTGCTGAGGAATCGAACCCAGGGCCTCATGAATGCAAGGCAAGCAATATACTGCTTAGCCACCTTCCCAGGCCCTAGAATATCTTTTAAATAAATTATTTTGAAAACAGAATTAAATATACAGAATATAATCCCCAATTATTTTAGATTTAGCAGAATTTTTCTGTTATGTGACTATAAAAGTTCTACATAGCCAGGTGCCAGTGGCTCACGCCTGTAATCCTAGCTACTCAGGAGGCTGAGATCTGAGAATCCACGGTTCAAATCCAGTGCAGACAAGAAAGTCCATGACACTCTTATCTCCAATTAACCACCAAAAAAACAGAAGTGGTGCTGTGGTTCAAGTGGTGGAGCACTAGTCTTGAGCTGAAGAGCTGAGGGACAGCGCCCAGGCCCAGAGTTCAAAGTCCCACGACTGACAAAAAAAAGTTCTACATATATAGGTTCAATTTCTGTACTTACCTTTTTTAAAACTATATTTAATAGAAAGTTAAATTCTCCTCAAGGGCCCAGTTTTGTAATACCTTAGAATACTGTACTCCACCTACCATAGGTGAATGAACTAAAATTAATCACCTTACTCAAAGGTATAAAGGAATCTATGATACAAAAAAGATGAAGCAAGCTGGGCGCTGATGGCTCACACCTGTAATCCTTGCTATTCAGGAGGCTGTGATCTGAGGATCTCGGTTCAAAGCCAGCCAAGCAGGAAAGTCCATGAGACTCTTACCTCCAATAAACCTCCAGAAAACTAGAAGTGGTGCTGTGGCTCAAGTGGTAGAGCATTAGCCTTGAGCTGAAGAGGTGAGGGACAGCACCCAGGCCCAGAGTTCAAGCCCCATGGCCAACAGAAAAAAAAATCTCATTCTACCTTCAAATGATGCAATTAAATGCATCTTCTCAAAATGTAAACTGAGAGATAAAGTACAAGAGCAATTAACAGTAGAGCTAAAACTAAAAGAATGCTTAAGCAGAAGCAATTAGGGCTACTGAGATGAACAAGAGAAATTAGAATCACAGACATTATGGCAAAATGAAATAATGGCCAAACCCAAGTGGAAATAAGCAGAGACACAAGTAAAAGATTTAGAGTAATGGAAAAGAACAACCAAAGCTCTAGTCTCAGGACAAACTTCACATACACAGAGTTAATAAAGTTCACAAAGAAGCATAATAATCCCTATAGAATCTCTGGACCCAGAGCTATGTTTATAAGCCATCATCCTGTTTGCTCCATTTCAAGATATTTTTACTTCCTTTATGCTTCCATCAAAATTCTTCCAATTAGCTCTGACAGTCACAATTACTTGTTCCTTGCAACGAATAGCATTTTTCAACTAAAAAAAAGAGACTGGAGGCTTACCTTTGAGTATCACCAGTGGCACTATTTGAAGAGTTTACACTCATGGTAAGTCTTGCAACTCCTTAAAAATACCCCACTGTTTCTTAATGATATAGTTCTTTATTGGCGATTGAAATTGTTCAAGATGTCTGTGTTACAGGTTAGGTGGACTAAAGTCTGTTAATATAATAAACAATACAACAGCAAGTTTATATTTGAATCCTGAAAGAACTGATTATTTTCCTTTGGATCTATAGGCTGGTTGCTAATTTTTTTTAAATTATTGTATAACAAACAAGGGATTTTTTATTTTTTTTTATTTTTTTTTTTTTTTGGTCCGGTCGTGGGGACTGAACTCTGGGCCTGGACACTGTCCCTCAGCTTTTTCAGCTCAAGGCTAGCGCTCTACCACCTGAGCCACAGCACCACTTCCAGCTTTTTACTTTTTGCTTATGTGGGGCTGAGGAATCGAACCCAGGGCCTCATGTATGCAAGGCAAGCGCTCTACCACTGAGCCACCTTCCCAGCCCCACAAGGGATTTTTTCAAAGAAGGGTTTATTTTTATAAAGCAGCAGGCACTGGTGGCTCACACCTGTAATCCTAGCTAATCAGGAGGCTGAGATCTGAAGATAAAAATTCAAAGCCATCCTGGGCAACAAAGTCCATGTGACTTTTTTTTTGGTCGTGGGGCCTGAATTCTGGGCCTGGGCGCTGTCCCTCAGCTCTTCAGCTCAAAGCGAGCACCCTACTACTTGAGCCATGGCGCCACTTCTGGCTTTTTCTGCTTATGTTGTGTTGAGGAATCAAACCCAGGGCCTCATGCATGTGAGGCAAGCACTCTACCATTGAGCCAACTTCCCAGTCCCATGAGAATCTTTTATCTCCAAATAACTACCAGAAAAACTGGAAGTAGCACTGTGGCTCAAAGAGGGAGAGCACTAGCCTTGACCAAAAGAGTTCAGGGACAGCACCCAGTACCCAAGGTTAAGCCCCACAATGGACCAAAAAAAGCATTGGAAGCAAAAATGACGAAAACATTAAAAAAAAAACCCACAAACATGATCCTTCTTGAAAGAACAGGTATTTACTTTTAATATTTTATAAGAAAAGTTATCCAAAAAATAATAATTGTGGAAAAATAATAACAAATTATGTTTGAACTTGGAAATGGAATATGTAGTACCCAACTGCAGGACAGATAATTCTATTTCTTTTAAAAAAAAAAAAAAACAAGCAGCTACTCCTAATGAAGTTTTTTGTTTTGTTTTGTTGGTTCTGGTCCTGAAGCTAAAACTCAAGGCCTGAGTTTTCGGGCTCAAGGTTAGCACTCTACCACTTGACGCACAGCTGCACTTCCAGCCGTTTTAGTGGTTAATTGTAGATGAGTAACAAGTCTCCTGGCTGGATTTGAACCAAGAGAGTCAGATCTCAACCTCAGGAATTGCTAAGATTACAGGCATTAGTCACCTACTCCCTCTGCCCAACCAGATAGTTGTAAAACTATATTGCAACTGAAAAGTCCAAACCACTCCCAAATAAAAGGTCCAATGGTGATTTGTGGTTTCTTTTATTCAGCGTTCCTCAATAGAAATTAAAAAAAAAAAACATGAAAAAGAAATAAAACAAAAAGGGGCTGGGAAGGTGGCTCAGTGGTAGAGCACTTGCCTTGCATGCATGAGACCCTGGGTTCTGTTCCTCAGAACCACATAAGCAAAATGAAAAAAGCTGGAAGTGGCGCTGTGGATCAAGTAGTAGAGCACTAGCCTTGAGCTAAAGAGCTGAGGGCCAGCTCTTCCGGTCGTGGGGCCTGAACTCTGGGCCTGGGCACTGTCCCTCAGCTCTTCAGCTCAAGGCTCGTGCTCTACCACTTGAGCCACAGCGCCACTTCCATCTTTTTTCATTTTGCTTATGTGGTGCTGAGAAATCGAACCCAGGGCCTCAGGGATGCAAAGCAAGTGCTCTACCACTGAGCCACCTTCCTAGCCCTAAAAATTTTTTTGAAAAGCTAACAATCCAATAAAATATACAATTTAAAATGCCCCCTTTTTTTTTTAATTCAGCAAGTCCTGGGAAAGAAAACTACAGTTATCTCTCTCGACAGGTAAACTCTCACTGATAAACAAAAATAAAAAACAAAAGCAAGAAAATTCAGCTGACACTGGTGGCTCACTGATAAGAGGACAATTAAAATTTAAAACCATCCTGGTCAGAAGTCTTTGAGACTGCATCTCAAAAAAATAATAATAAATGAAAGATTGAAATTGGGGCTATGTCCATTTTACTATATGGGCCATGTCCATTTTAATATGCTAACTGCTAATTCTGCTTCTGTAAACCTGCTTGCGCTAACACTGACTCTTCCCCTCCCAGAAATAAGTTAAAAAGTTACAAAGTCCAGATGCAGGCCGGCCCAGGGACAGGGTCTGCAAACATAGATATGTTCTTCTAACGCCCTGTTTAGAAACTCTCAGCAAGGGGGCTCAAAATAAAGACCATCTGGCGAGCCCAGCAAACTAGGGAGCCTGTAACTATGTGGACTCCCCTCCAGAGAAGCCTCCCCCCCCCCTTAGGGAACCAACTAGTTTTCAACAAGTGTTACAAAACTTCCTGTGCAGAGCTGAGCCAATCCTGGGGAGCCTGGGGTCTTATGCTAATCCTGTGGTTTTTGTCTTTAAAAGTGCCTGTAACCTCTGCTCGGGGCTTCCAGTCTGCCTTCGACAGGGAGACCGTTTGCGCAAACGCCTAATAAAATCCTCTTGCTTGTTGCATCTGCTGGTTTGGAGTCTTGGTTCTTGGGGTGCCCTCCCGTTGAAGAAAGCATCCCAGTGAGTCTGGGGTCTTTCAATTAAAAAAACAGCAAAAAAGGTAGGGCCAAGGCTCAAGTGGTAGAGGTCCATATATGAACAAGAAAGCTAAGTAAGAGCAACAGGCCCTGAGTTCAAGCCCAATACCAACATAGAAAAGAACAATAATGATTAACTCTCTTGATCATAGAGATATCTCTATAAAAATCTTTTTTACTAATGTGTACAAAAGGCCTTCTTCATAAATTACCTTTTAATAATATAATCTACGGTAATTTTCAAAGGCCTTCTTGCAAAAAGATAAAAGGAAGAAGGAGCCAGGTGCTGGTGGCTCACGCCTGTAATCCTAGCTACTCAGGAGGCTGAATAGTTCAAAGCCAGCCTGGTCAGGAAAGGCCATGAGACTCTTATCTCCAATAAACATACAGAAAACAAGACGTAGCGCTGTAGCTCAAGTGGTATAGTACTCGCCTTGAGGGGCAGTGCCCAAGCCCAGAGTGCAAGCCCCACAACTGACAAAAGAAAAAAAAAAGGAAGAAGGAAAGAGAACTTGTCACTTGCTTTAGCCTGCCTACTTCCTAGAAACCTCTTCTATAGGAGATACTTCAACTTATATAGAGCCAATTTACCTTACTTCAGTATTAAGGAATCTCTGGGTAAATATACTAAACAGAGAGAAAATAATTCACAGCATCCAAATATATGCAAATACTAATAAACCACGAGAACGTCTATTCACAGAAATCTAATATTCTAAGAAGACAATGGGTTTTTGTTATTAATTTTTTTTCATTTTTATCTTCTAATGATTCTACAAAAGGGTTATAGTTTTACATGTACATTTGTTTGTACACTGAGTCTTGATCAGTCACCCCTCCCATCACTCTGTACTACCAACCCACCCATCCAGCAGCCATATCAAGTTCCTGTCCTTCAGTTTTTATTACTTAACCTAGAACTCTGAAAAACATTATTCCTGATTAAGAAAGGGAACAGGTAAAACTTGAAGTGATTTGTTGAAGGGGAAAGAAATAATGAAATAATTATTGACATTTTGAACGTACAAAGACATCCTGAAGGGGCTGGGAAGGTGACTTGGCCATAGAGTGCTTGCCTCACATGCATGAGGCCCTGGGTTCGATTTCTCAGCAACACATAAACAGAAAAGGCTAGAAGTGGCATTGTGGCTCAAGTGGTAGAAAGCCCTAGCCTTGAGCTGAAGAGCTCAGGGACAGCGCACTGGCCTGGAGCTCAAGTATCATGGCCAACAAAAAGAAAAAAGAAAAAAATACATCCTGAAGACTAAAAAGAGGAACAAAATACCAGTGTGCTCTGTCTCTGCTCCCACTAAGCAAGCCTCAGAAAGGACCACTGGGGATTTAAAAAAATTATTCAAATAAAGAGACTAAGGAGAAGACACAACACAGTACCAAGAACTAAGTCTCCAGGCTGGGAAGGTGGCTCATTGGTACAGCGCTTGCCTTGCATGCATGAGGCCCTGGGGTTCAATTCCTAAGCACCACATAAGCAGAAAACGCTGGAATTGGCTCTGTGGCTCAAGTGCTAGAGTACTAGCCTTGAGCTGAAGAGCTGAGGGACAGTGACCAGGCCTAGGGTTCATGCCCCACAACCTGAAAAAAAAAAAAAGTAAAGTCTACCACAAACACAAAATGTTCAAGAGTAATAGACTAATAAAATAGTTTGGCCTAAAAACGTGAAATATCAGCCAAAAGGTCAAAAGGCTGACAAATGAATGACAAATGATGAGGAATGAACGAATGAGTGAATGGCGTGGCTATGCCCCTAGGGGCTGACTGTGGGGAGGCGGAGTCCTACCTGCTCTTCTCTTCCTAGGATGCTCCTCCGAGATCTAGCTGCAGTGGGCCAGGACTGGCTGGGAAGGCTTGTCCCGGCTAACGATGGGGCCCCGCAGCGGCCCAAACCAGCCCGGGGACCCCCGTTCCCCCCACGGCTCCGCTCCACACCTCCCGTCCCAGTCGAACCCTTTACCTCTGGGGGCGTTGTGGTCCAGAGGTCCTTAGACCCCAGAGGCAGCTCCCAGCCTCCGAGTAGGAGGCCCCAAATGAAAACTGTTGGAACCTGAGGGCCTCTAGGAGCCTGGAGAGGAAGGGGGAATACCCCGCCCCCCGCAGCCCCCACTTCTGGGGGCTGAGCAAAGAAGGAACTTCCCTCACACACAGCTCCTAGGACTTTCTCGGGCCTTCCAGGCTATGCCCAAGTCTCACGTCCCGCCCCCCCACCAGCCGTGGGGCCTGCCCTCTGCTCCCGCCGCCTGCCACCAGCCTCTAGCTTCCCGCTTCCCGCTGCCCAGTGCGGGCAGCTCCAGGATACGTACTCGGAGAATGCCGGGCTCTGATTGGGAGAGTTCACCCGCTTCAGCTTTGCCTTCGCCTAGACAGGCGCATGCACTGTTGCTGTGGAGGGGAAAGGAGAGGGAGGAGGCACCGATGCACCTGCACAAGGTGCGCACGGGTGATCCGGCACTAGGCTCTCCTCCTCCCCAAGCCTGCCTTCATGCTCACACTGCCTTGGCTCCGCAGGGGGTTCTCGGGTCACAGAGACTCCTGATCCTAATGGGAGCGCAGCTTCCCGCTCCTCAGCCCTTTTGCCAGCCTACTGAGTAAACATCACCGAAGCCAGAACCCAGCTCCTGCACCTTTACCCCAGCAGGCGAGCCTGGGGGCGCCCCAAACCCCACCCCAGTGCTGGGGGGGGCGCAGGACCTCCAGGGACTTCTCTGGGGGGCTGCTGCATAGGTGGCTGCATTTCTCTCGCTCTAGTCCCCTCCTCCCATCCTCTTTGTATCCCAGTTTGGGGTGGGGAGATCAAAGGGGTTGGGAGCATGCAGGTGGATTCAGTGCATCTGTTGGTGCTCCTGTTATAAATAGTGTGTAACAGATCTCGATCTCTCTCGTATACACACACCTAGATAATGTGTACAGTACTCTGATTTCTCTTGTTAGCTGCTTCACAATCTGCTGCTGCTTTGGGGAGATTGGAAAACCAAATCCTCTTTTGTTCCTTGGCTTTTGAAAGCCTATTCCCCAATGAACAATGCAAATTGGCAGGATTTTGATTAATGATTGTATGCTCCTTTCCAAAAAGGTGTTTAACACAAAAAAAGCCTTTTATGTTAAACTATTCCGTGTCGATTGTCTTCAACCTGAAAGCAAGGTGTAGGGGTGGACTTTCCCCAGCTCTCCCTCTGGAGAGGCAATGGTCATAAATGCAAATATAAGTTGAGATTAAAACCTCCTTGATTCTTGTGTCTCTGAAATCTTAATTGGTTTGAGTTTAGTCATTTAGATTTAAAAGGAAGATTGTCTGTTTCCTAATACTTTGGCTAGAAAAAGGATAATTGCTTCAAAAGAAAGAGGCTTAAGGAAAGAAAAAAGAATTAACCTGCTCCAACATTTACAAAAATAATGGAAAAATACATAAAGCTAGTAACAGTAGAGCTTTTTACAAGCTCTAAATAATATTTTGTAATTTCTTATGTAAGTTTTAATAGCATTATAAAAATGTGTAGCAAGAACAAATGGTAAATGTACATTTTTAAATGAAAAATTAGTTCAGGGCTGGGAATGTGACTTAGTGGCAGAGTACTTGCCTAGCATACATGAAGCCCTGGGTTTGCTACCTCAGTCCCACAAAAACGGAAAAAGCCAAAAATGGTGCTCTGGCTCAAGTGGTAGAGTGCCATCCTTGAACAAAAGAAGCTCAGGGACAGTGCCCAGGCCCTGAGTTCAAGCCCCAGGACTTGCAAAAAAAAGACAAGGAATGAAGGAAGGAAGAAGGGTGGGTATAATGTGAAAGCTTGAAATCTGTTTATTCAATCATTTAGTATCTACAGAATACAGAGTATATACCCAACATGGAGAGACCTAATAGAAATACTAAAGAGAAATGTTTATATCAAGCCTGAACTCCTACAAAGAATTTATAGAGAACTTTCAATTTTATCAGGGAAGACACTTATAGACTCAAAGAAACTGGAAGAAAGACATGGAAGATACAGATATAAACACAAAAAACAGCAGGAGGCTGTAAAAGAAGTAGAAACTGTGTGCATGAGGGGACAAAGAGGAGTGAGACCAGATGGAAAAATAATGCAAAACCCATTCACATGACCTTTTAGATTTACTAAAAATTGTAATAATAATTAAAAAATCAGATCAAGCTGAGTGCTAGTGGGTCACACCTGTAATCCTAGCTACTCAAGGGTGAGATCTCAGGATCATGGTTCAAAGACAGCCTCAGTAGGAAACTAACCACCAGAAAACCAGAAGTGGAGCTGTGGCTCAAAGTGGTAGAGTGCTAATCTTGAGCACAAAAGCCCAAGGACAATGAACATGCCCTGAACTCAAGTGCCACAACCGACCCCCACCCCAAAAATTTTTTTGTTAAAAACCAGATCATTCCAAAATACCTATATTATTCTTTTAGTTATAAGGTAGTTCTCTGTTATCTCCTTTAGTTAGCATACTACTTAAGAAACCTGTGTGAGGGGCTGGGAAGGTGGCGCAGTGGTAGAGCGCTTGCCTTGCATGCCTGAGGCCCTAGGTTTGATTCCTCAGCACCACATAAGCAAAAAGAAAAAATGCCGAAAGTGGCGCTGTGGCTCAAGTGGTAGAGTGCTAGCCTTGAGCTGAAGAGCTGAGGGACAGTGCCCAAGCCCAGAGTTCAGGCCCCATGACCGGACCCCCCACTAAAAAAAATCCAAATAATATTATTAAACATATACATTCCATGTTCTATGCTAAGTGGCTTCACCTCTGTTCTTTTTCAACAATACAAATATATTTATCACTCGTTCCAATAATACATGATAATTTTAAAATTGAGTGCAATTACAGAACAGTAAGTCTCTCAAAGCACCCAAAATAGGTAAAGAACTCTTAAACTAAAAAAAAAAAAAAAAAGAACTCTTAAACTTCAACAATAAAAAGAAAGCAAACCAATTCTAAAAGTTGGCTAAAGGCTTTAAAACACATCAAAGAGGATAAGGCAAACAAGCATATGATAAAATGTTCCACATCATATTTCATAAAAGAATTGCAGGGGCTAGGAAAGTGGCTCAGTGGTAAAGCGCTTGCCTTGCATGCCTGAGGCCCTGGGTTCGATTCTTCAGCACCACATAAGCAAAAAGCCAGAAGTGGCGCTGTGGCTCAAGTGGTAGAGCAGTAGCCTTGAGCTAAAGAGCTGAGGGGCAGCGCACAGGCTCAGAGTACAAACCCCACGACCGGGCTCCCCCCAAAAAAATTGTGGATAAAAGAATCGCAGATTAAAAAGAGCCAGGTGCAGATGGCTCATACCTATAGTCTTAGGTACCCAGAAAGAAAACATTAAAGGATCATGGTTCAAAGCCAGCCTAGGCCTAAAAGCCTGTGAGACTCATTTCCAATTAACCAAAACTCCGGGCTAGCCCTATGCCTCAGTTCAAACCCCAAGATTGGCACGAGCGTATACACACACACATACAGCACAGCACAGCACACTTATCAGAATGGCCAAAATCCAGAACATGGACAACAGTAATTGCTAGTGAGAATCTGGAAGAACAGAAATATTAACTTCTGGGCTCTACTTAACATTCCACTTTGGAAACCAGTCTACCAGACTAAATACTCTTTTTTTTCTTGGGGGGGGGACAACTAGTTTTGGAGTTTGAACTCAGGGCCTGAGCTGTCCCTGAGCTTTTATGCTTAATGCTTGCACTCTAACATCTAAGACACAGATCCACTTCCAGCTTTTGTGGTGATTTATTAGCAATAAGAGTCTCACAATGGGGCTGAGAAGGTGGCTCAGTGGTAAAGTGCTTGCCTTGCATGCATGAGGCCCTGGGTTCGATTCCTCAGCACCACATAGCAGGAAAAGCTGGAAGTGGCACTGTGGCTCAAGTGGTAGAGCACTAGCCTTGAGCTGAAGAGCTGAGGGACAGTGCCCAAGCCCAGAGTTCAGGCCCCACAACTGGCAAAAAAAAAAAGAAAAGAAAAGAAAAAATAAGAGTCTCACAATGGACAAGTCGTTATGTTGAAAACGAACTTTTGGTCGTGGGGGAGGGTTGGGTGAGAGGGTCGGGGGAGGATAGGAAGGGATGAGAAGGGGAAACAAAGGAGGCTACAATGCTTGATAAGAAATGTACTCATTATCTTGCCCATGTAATTGTAACCCCTCTCTACAGTATTTTCACACACACAAAAAAAAGAGTCTCACAGACTTTCCTGCTTGGGCTGACTGCAAACCACAATCCTCAGATCTCAGCCTCCTGAGTAGCCAAGATTACCAGTGTGAGCACCAGTGCCCAGTCAAATGTATTGTTATATAATCCAGCAATCATGTTAGATGGACTGCTAAGTTCCAGTTAGAGCAACAAGGAGATCAAGTAGAATAAGTAGAGCTTACCTGGTTCTTATCAAGAATTGACCAACAAATATTCTGAAATGACAAAACTCATTAGATGTGATGAGAATTTTAGCATAGATATGCCCAGTATTTTAGAACCATTTAGTCAGTAGTAGAATACACAACACAAAACAAAAAAGGCAAAACTTAAAACCTAAAATTTCGACAACATTTAGACATCTTTGCTAACAAAGCATATCAGATGGTTGGGCCTCCATTACTAGGGCCTGTGAAAAGAGCAACTTGTTAGCAAGGCACCTTAGAATAGATGCAGTAGTAAACTTAGTGGAAGGTTAAGGGTCAGATGGGGTCAAACCCTTAACCCACCACGTGGCCAAGATGGCGAATTCAAGATGGCGAATTTCTGAAAGAATGCAAAGAAACCCTGAACAAATAGATCAAGCCTACATTGGCTAGCCTTTGAGAGGGAACCTAGAGGGGGGTCCCTGGGACCCAGCCTGAGTCGCACTCTTCAAGGCACAAGCCAAAAAGTTGTAGAAAAAAGGGTAGAAAGTTGGACATGAATGGCAGAGAGAGAGCAAAGACAGCCTGAAATTAAACTTCTGACCATTGACCATTGCAGTAGCAAAAACTGTGTAAAATTAGGCTCTCTGGCTTTCCAGGGAGCACAGGAGGCATTTCAAAGGGGTTTCACGGCTCAGGCGTGATTCGTAGCACCCCATTAAATGAGTAGAGTCAGTCTGGTGAGTGAAGGAGAGAGCTGACCAGGCAGAAGTGGCATCCCGACTTCCCCCAGAGCCCTTTAGAGAGAAATGGCCAAGCCCCCAAAGCCAAGCGTCCTCGGCTTCAGAAGTGACCGGCCTTTCAGCTAAAGGCTGTAGGAGCTCTCTGGCGTGGCGCCACGTCTGGACAGAGACTGAGTAACAGAGAGCCGTAGAGTAGTTTCACTCACCAGAGTAGAGAAGTGGTGTGGACGTGGATGTGAAGGCAGCAATGGTATCGATGCGTTGATTCCGCCGCAGACAGACTGGTTCGCAAAAGGCCGTCAGAACTGCGGGTATTCCTCAGAGCAAAAAGGAAAGAACAAAAAAAGAAAAAAGAGGAAAAAAAAACACAGAAATCCCAGCTTTCATGACTTTAAGCCTTTATCCGAGTCACGGCACCATTTATGTTAGGTTTTTAAAAAGAGGTAACCGAGTAAGAACTGCACCAGCACTCACGTGGTATTCAGGTAAGGGGTAGGTTTATTCAGTAGCCCTGCTGGGACCAGGCAAGGTTGGCACTACACGTGGCTGGCAAAAGAAAGAGCTAGAAAAGAGCAGAGAGAGCAAGAAAAGAACAGAGAGAGCTAGAAACGAACAGAGAGAGAGCTAGAATAGAACAGAGAGAGCTAGAATAAAACAGAGAGAGAACTAGAATAGAACAGAGTGAGCTAGAACAGAGAGAGAGCAGAGAGAGCTAGAAAAGAAGAGCAAGAGAGAGGTAAGAACAGAGAGAGAGCTAGAATAGAATAGAACAGAGAGAGAGGAGAGAGCTAGAAATGAACCAAGAGAGAAAAAGGAGTTTGGGCCTGGGCTAGCCCTTATCTAGGGTATGGGTGGGGAAAGGTGTGGCCACATCAAATTCAGATGTGACCTCAGCGGATGCAGATGTGACGTCTTCCAGGTGTCCCAGTTGCCTAGGTAACGCAGGTACTGGGTGGAGACTTTGCTGCGAGGAGGGTGGAGTCTGCTCGCCATCCAGGAGCGGACCTTACAAGAACTTGCATAGATTTGCTGAGTTTTTTCTTTTTTTAGTAACACTTATGGCTTAAGAGAGAAAGCAGATAATAACCCAATTCTATCTCTTCCATCTTTTGAGCTGTAGAGTGAGAAAGACTCCCACATGAGGCACTGTGAAGGTGGCTCAATGGTAGAGTGCTTGCCTTGCATGCATGAGGCCCTGGGTTCGATTCTTCAGCACCACATAAGCAGAAAAAGCTGGAAGTGGGACTGAGGCTCAAGTGGTAGAGCCCTGGTCTACAGCTGAAGCGCTGGGGGACAGCGCCCAGGCCCAGAGTTCAGGCCACACAACCAACAACAACAACAAAAATAAGATTCCTACATGAACAGAGTAAATATAGTATTGATAAGAAACACAGAATAAACCAGGGGCTGGTTGCTCACACCTGTAATCCTAGCTATTCAGCAGGCTGAGATCTGAGGATCACTGTTAAAAGCTAGCCTTGGCAGGAAAGTCCATGAGACTCTTTTTTTTTTAACTTTCTTTTTATTTTTGGGTCCGGTCGTGGGCCTGAACCCTGGGCCTGGGCACTGCCCTCAGCTCTTTAGCTCAAGGCTAGCTCTCTACCACTTGAGCCACAGCGCCACTTCCGGCTTTTTACTTTTTGCTTATGTGGTGCTGAGGAATGAACCCAGAGCCTCATGCATGCAAGGCAAGCGCTCTACCACTGAGCCATCTTCCCAGCCCTCCATGAGACTCTTCTCTCCACTAGAAAACTGGAAGTGGTGTTGTGGCTCAAGCGGTAGAGTGCTCACCTTGAGCTGAAATGTGCAGGGACAGAGCTCAAGCCCAGAGATCAAACTCCATGACTGACCAAAAAACCCCACCAAACTAACAAAAACAAAAAACTCAGAATAGTAAAGTATTTCTCCTTCCTTCTAAACAAATACATCTTCTTAGCCATTCTCATTACTCATCTCTAGAACTTGTCATTCACTAATACATCATCTTCACACGGATGAAGTACTACTAGTTAGTGAAATTTGATTTTTATAAAAGTTTGTTATTATTATTATTATTATTATTATTATTATTATTATTATTATTATTATTATCTGTCAGTCATGGGGCTTGAACTCTGGGTTTGGGCCCTGTCCCTGCACTCTTGGGCTCAAGAAGAGCACTCTACCACTTGAGCCACAGCACCACTAATGGTTTTCTAGTGCTTTATTGGAGGTAAGAGTCTCACGGACTTTCCTGTCTGGGCTGGCTTTGAACCATAATCCTCAGATCTCAGCCTTCTGAGTAGCTAGGATTATATGCGTGAGCCACGGGCCACCAGCTAAGTTTGTTGTTATTATAAAGGTAATGTGCAGAGGGGCTGGCAAGGTGGTTCAGTGGTAGAGCTTGCTTTGCATGCATGAGGCCCTGGGTTTGATTCCTCAGCACCACATAAACAGAAAAAACTGGAAGTGGCTCAAATCATAAAGTGCTAGCCTTGAGCTGAAGAACTTAGGAACAGGAGGCAGGCCCAGAATTCAAACCCTACAACAATTTCCCCCACCCCTTGCTCAAAGCTGGTGCTCTACCATTTGAGGAATGCCTCTAATCCAGCATTTTGCTGGTTAACGGGAGATGGAGTCTTTAGGTTTTTTTCTGAATGGATTGGGTTAAAATGTTGAGCAACCTTTGTCCAATGAAGCTTGATTCAAAAAAATTTTTTTGAGTTTTAGTAAGGATTTTAGATTAACACGGGGAAAAAACAGAAAAAGAAACATTTCCTGCTCTCTATGCAGGACATGGGAATTAAAGCCTAGTTTGATTCTTGAAATGCAAATAGAAAATTTCTGAAAACTATTAAATATTTCTACATATACTGGTTAAAATCAAGGATAAATGTCTAAGTGTTTATTTCAAATTGAATTCAATATCTAATGATACATTTTCAAAGCATATTATATCATATAGTTTTTGGGTTTTTTTTGCCGGTTATGGGGCTTGAATTCTGGGCCTGGGCGCTGTCCCCCAGCTCTTCAGCTCAAGGCTAGTGCTCTACCACTTGAGCCACAGTCCCCCTTCAAGCTTTTTCTGTTTATGTGGTGCTAAGGAATCAAACCCAGGGCTTATGCATGCAAGGCAAGCACTCTACCACTGGGCCACTTTCCCAGCCCCATATAGTATTTTTTAGTTAACCTTAATTTTAGTTTATCTCATGAAAGTTAAAAGTTCTACCATATGATTAGAGAAAACAAAATATACACTGCCGCGGACCGGGTTCTGTCGGGACGACAGAGGATACCTAGGGGAGGAACCTGGAATAGGATGGGGAGATGGCAAACAGACAACTCACACACATTAGGAGTGGATGCTGAGTGCTGAGTGCTGAGTGCTGAGTGCGATTTAATGCAGAGGATAACAAACTTTTATAACAGAATTCTTCATAAGAAAAGGGGCAAAAGGTTATACAATCTTGCTGCAAGGCTTCGTTCTTGGATGGTCACCAGCTGGTCGCCTGAAAGGGCAAAAGTTTACACAATCTTGCTGCAGGGCTTCATTCTTAGGTGGTCACCTGAAAGGCACTTGTTTCCGGCTTATCTCTAAGAAATATAATGGGTTTCGACGTTTGTCACCATCTCACCATTACCTTATTTCTATAGAGGCCTTAATTATAAGGTTACGGAGGCCTAGATCTAGCAAGTCTCTTAGTAAATGAGAGTGCCAGGAAGTTCTTTCTCCTAAGTAGTTATCTCAGCAATTGCCATACATTCTTTCTGTTCTAGCCGCGCCTACAACTTTTTGTAAATTTCTTACAATTCCTTCTGCTGGAGTGACTTTGTGAAACCTCCAATACTTTTATATTTACTTATAACTTGTCTACTAGCCTCCATAAGAGGGGTTTCAGGGTAGCACTTAACTCTGGTGAGTTAGTCATATTTTTAAGACACTCATCAGATATTGGAGTCATCAACACTCTTAAGAAAGAGCTTTGAATAAGGGAACGTTGACAATGAGTAAGTACAATGAACAGCAGAAACAGTAAAAGATTGATAGGCACTCTTATGAGGAGAAGAAAGACAGAAACACATCTTTTCCCAGGGGTTTTTCCAGCCTTTTCCCAGGAGTAGGCCTCTTAGAAGCCCTATTCTCCAAGGTAGACTTCGGTGAAATCCCAAAACTTGGAGATAGGTTTCTGTAAAGCCCCATTCTCTGAGGTAGACTTCGGTGAAGTCCCAAAACTCAGAGATAGGTCTCGAGGCCCCTATCATGGTCTGATAGATGGTTTCCCATGCTTAAGCAGACTCTACTGGGGTCGGCGTGGCATTTGCCCCCTTTTTTTTTTTTTAATTTTAATTTTCACCAGTCCTGACTCCGTGTATCAATTTTATACCAGCTGTACTTGTAAGCTCCAATTTTAAGACATACTCATACCATTTGCGACATACTTAAACTTTCTGAGGTTTGTCTTAAAGACAATCCTTACTTTTCAAATTTCCCCAATTCTCTTTCCAAGGCTTTCTTTACTTCCTTCTTTCTTTACAATTCCTTTCCCAAGGCTTTCATTACCACCCTCTTTCTTTACAATCTCTTGACCATCTTTGTGGCTGTAGTTTAAAACTGCCCAATTTTCCTTTGGCTTGCGGAACCTTTATCTTAGAACAGCCTTAAGGCACCACCGTGATGCAGAAGCTTGCTAGATTTTAAGGCTAAGAGTATTACCTCTATTGATAACACACTCAGGTTATTACCATATCAGAGTCAAACTAGGCTGTGACCATAGAGTGGATTTCCAGTTACTATGCACTGAAGTGCCTAAGACAAGCAAGCCAGTGATATCCTTGTCCCCAATATCCACTGTGGGAAGAGAGGGTTTCTGGATATCACCCAAAAGAATGTCCCACAAGATCTTAGATTTAGCAGCTTTCAACCAGGAAGCCGACTCAGGTGATGGAATCAAGCAGGAGTTCCTCCAGGTGACTGTCAGGCCGTCGTTGAACTTTACCCATTAAGGTGTACAGCAGTAGCAGCAGCAGCAACAGGGTCTCTCGTGCTGGGCTGCAAATTCCTACACAGACTGGTTAAGGATGCAAGTAATACATAGGCTTGGCAGGCCGTGACTCCGTTGGTTTCTAAGAACATTTAGACAATAGCCCAGGACAATTTACCAAAATAACTTTTTTTTACTAACCAGATTTTTTTTTTTTTATAAATAGACACAGAAGGCTTAGTCTTGTAACTATCTTTGACAGATGCAGTCTCCACACTTGCACACCTACAGCTGTTAACACTATTCTTTATGCCTTTTTCTAAAAAAAATTATTTTATCTATTTTGCCTCATTTTTTCAAAACTGACTCTGGACTCTTGATCTTAAAAGGGGGTTGATGGGCGAAGGTCCATCTTCTGTAACTTCTTCAAGCTGACTTTAGGGGCGTTGATCTTAGCTAGCCAGGAGCCTATAACCTTAGCCTATTTTACAAAGAGGCTATCAGGGTAAGATGTCATTAAGAACAATATTTAACTTTTGACAACTGCACAGACCTTTTCTCCGGCTACAGTAGTGTAGCTTGTTTAGCACTCTGGTTTGTAAAAAGCATCTTTTTAGATGGCTTAGGAATGTGATCTCTAATGATCCCAAATAATGCCTAAGACAGATATCAATAGAAACACTCTCTCAGGTTTACAAACTTTTTCCTGGGCAGATGAATTTCATGTAACTAGTGTCAGCTCAATAGTTACTGCCAATTAGAGCTTTTGGCACATAAAGGGATTAAGATTTAACCTATCTCCCACATTTTATAACATTAGCTTTTTACTATCACAGAGGACTGGCAAGTTCCTGTCCCTTACAAGGTAGTCATGAACATTAGGCATGCTTATAAACTCTTCCCATGACCTCCCGGCTCTGACCAGTTTTGAAGGGCCATGCACAAATGACTCTAGGATCTGACATTTTTGCCATCCAAGCAGTGGCTTACTGCCTCTGGATGCTCCTCCATTGTTTTTGTCCCAGGAGTGTCTTCTCCACATTGGGATAAATGCCTCATTGGCATTTCCCTTTAGCTGGTTGCTGGATTTGAACTCGGGGCCTGAGCACTATCCCTCAGCTCTACAGCTCAAGGCTAGCTCTCTGCCACTGTGAGTCTCCAGCTTGGGGCTTGAGTACTGTCCCCTGACTCTTTGGTCCAGGGCTAGTACTCTGCTGCTGGCTGAATAGAGGTGACAGTCTCACAGGAACCTTTTTGTGCCCGGGCTGGCTTTGAACCAGATTGCAGATCAAGGAGTCTTACAGAAGGCCATTTTACTCCAATTAAAAGCAACAAGGTGGTCAACATAGAAGTAGCTTTTAAGCATGCTCTTACCTGAAACTTATTAAGAGTCAAAGTTACATCTGACAACTTGTAAGAATCCTCTGTGCTTTGCTTTGGGCTTGCTGGAAACTTAAAAAACCTAGAAGAGCAAACTAGAATAGCAATTATTTTGATAATCCTAATTTTTTCTTTTTTCTTTTTTCTTTTTTTTTTTTTTTTTGCACATTGAGGCCAATGTCAAGAATGATTTTACATTTAAACTTTATATCCAAAAATCCATTCCCTATTTTTTTAAACCTCTTATTAATCACCTTAAACATTTTATACTTTAGTTTTCATTGCATTTTGAAAAGATCCCTTGAAATCTTGAGGCCAAGTGTCACTCATTGTCTCTTGGCTGCTTGTTTTAAAACAGACACACATTAAGATTTTTAAACTCAAATGACAATTTTCCTTAATGCAAGAATTACAGTCACCTTTACTATACCACAAAGCTAGATTTAACATCTTTATAACTTTTAAAAACATCCTAATTGTAGAACATAATTGAAAGTAAGCCACATTATACAAATAACTTTTTACCCTCTTTTTAAGGCCTTCCTAATTTTAATGTTAACACATCCAAGGGAAAGTTTTAGCAATACTAATCAGATCATCACATCATTCATTTTAACCATCATGTTTTCAGTGCCTATCTGCAGGGAAAAGAGACAGAACAACGATGGGCCACTTGGCCCCTCCTATGGAATAGGCAGGCACACACCCAATCTGACTCTTTAGGGTTAGATGAACTGCGTTTGTGCCAGTTTGCCTCATCATGTTTGGACTCCTCCCAGGGCCTGTCCCACTGCATGACCAGCTGAACTGCACTTCTGCTTGTTCACCCTTCACCCCTAAAGATAGGTCTTCTGTTGGTTTCTAAGTTTTTCCCAGTCTCTTCTCTTGGTTCTCAAATGAAATACAGTTTTAGATAGACAGAACAGGTAACATCTTTGACAGTGTTAAACTAACCTTTACATTTAAATTTCTAATATTTATCCCCAAATTTTAGCCAAGGGAATTAGACCCCAAACAGCCAATGCATTTTTGTTAAGCCAGATAACTTGATTACAGTATAAACAGACTTATGCATTTTAAAATATTAGTTTTTAAAATACCAGATTTTCTAATTTGCAAGTTAAAGAACCTTTTAAAAAGCCATTTAAAACAATGTGAAGATTTTTAAAAAATTTTTGGTAATGTCCAAACCTCATAACCTTTTGAATTTTTAAATTTAAACTCACCCAATTGTAACAGCATGCTGACAATTTTTTATCTTTGAACACGTTCACAGACACACACAAAACACACAGATCTTAAAGCGCGCAAAAATCAAAATCAGTTGTACGTACACCTTTTAAAGTTTTTAAACAAAAATTTAAGACAGTATTTCTTTTAAACTAGGTACCTTTGTTGGGCTTCATTTTCCCAGAGCTTGCTTGTTAGCAAGGCAATTCACTAATTAATCTTTTGAATCTCTGTGCTGTTCTCATTCGGCAAGCTGAATCCAGAGTCTGCTGAGTGAGCCTGCCACACTCACCCAAAACTTTCCTACCTCAGAAAACATAAAACGAACACACACACTAAACAAGACAAACAAGTGGCCACAAAGACAAAATCAGGTCTCAGTGAATGGGGTGACATCTCACCACTTACCAGGGGACTCGAACCCCCTCTACTTATTCTAGAGAATTTTTCTTTTTAGATTCTTCTGAGATTTTCAATTATACTCAAATTATACCCCCTCTCTTTTACCTCTTTGAAATGACTGAGCAGGAGGTTGAGAGGAGTAAGCTTGCTTTGTCCTTGCCCCATCTCTGCGACAAGGAGTGTCCAAATTAATAAAACCGAGATAAGAAAGAAAAAGAAGTTAAAATTACACACACACACACACACACACACACACACACACACACTGCTGCATACGGGGGTTGGTAATGTACGCGCACTTGGTCACGCTTTCTCTGGGGAGGTGGGCGATCTGCTCCGGGCACTCCTGGAATTCTAAAAGGGTGGAAGGGGCAATTAAGTGGGAAATGTGCACTCTACCTCTGGTCTAGGGGATCAGTAAGCCCCTCATCCACCAGCCCCCGGGCTGCATGCCTAAGATTCAAATTAGAGTTAACAGAAGACATATACGCACACTCAAGACAGACAGCAAGCACGTCAGACTGCTGGTCAGACAGTCTGTCCAGAAGGGCTTCCAACCAGAGAGAATCGGCCAATCGGGGGGACTCGAACCCCCTCTACCCGATCTCGAGGACAGCCCCACCCAGGGGTCCAGAGGACGTCTCCCACTGGCCCCACTGGCAGTCTTATAGCACGTCCGCCAAGACTCTCCGCCAGCCCCAAGACCACACCTGCAGGCTTTCACCATTCCTGAAATATGAAAATTGTATCAAATGATCTAACTGTTTCTTATTCTCTTGGGGAGGGGCTGGTTGCCCCTCTGTCCGTTTTTTGTTTCCTCTTGAAGAGGAGTTCCCTCTTTATGGAACTTAGATTTACATTCACTTTTCAGTGGTTCCCTTTTTCCGTTTTTTGTTTCCTCTCGAAGGAGGAGTTCCGTCTTTATGGAACTTAGATTTACATTCACTTTTCCAATGGTTCCCTTTTTCCGTTTTTTGTTTCCTCTCGAAGGAGGAGTTCCGTCTTTATGGAACTTAGAGTTACATTCACTTTTTCAATGGTTTCCTTTTTCCTGCGGGAACCAAGGATTAGTTTGTTCTCCCACTGCTGCTGTGGAGTATATGTTTTAAAATAGAGACAAACTGTCCTTATTCTTAGAAGATGAACTCCCCATGATTTACTCGTTATCTTTCTCAGTCACAAGTGAGGGGCCTGCAGCACCCCAACGAGCTTCTGACTACTATTCCAGGTGAAAAGAAATGAGAGAGAGAGAGAGAGAGATGCTTACCTCCCAAGGTTCCTTGACTGAAGAAACTGCTTCGTGCCCCGCTTCGAGCCCCGCGTTGGGCGCCACCTGCCGCGGACCGGGTTCTGTCGGGACGACGGAGGATACCTAGGGGAGGAACCTGGAATAGGATGGGGAGATGGCAAACAGACAACTCACACACATTAGGAGTGGATGCTGAGTGCTGAGTGCTGAGTGCTGAGTGCGATTTAATGCAGAGGATAACAAACTTTTATAACAGAAGTCTTCATAAGAAAAGGGGCAAAAGTTTACACAATCTTGCTGCAGGGCTTCATTCTTAGGTGGTCACCAGCTGGTCACCTGAAAGGCACTTGTTTCCGGCTTATCTCTAAGAAATATAATGGGTTTCGACGTTTGTCACCATCTCACCATTACCTTATTTCTATAGAGGCCTTAATTATAAGGTTACGGAGGCCTAGATCTAGCAAGTCTCTTAGTAAATGAGAGTGCCAGGAAGTTCTTTCTCCTAAGTAGTTATCTCAGCAATTGCCATACATTCTTTCTGTTCTAGCCGCGCCTACAACTTTTTGTAAATTTCTTACAATTCCTTCTGCTGGAGTGACTTTGTGAAACCTCCAATACTTTTATATTTACTTATAACTTGTCTACTAGCCTCCATAAGAGGGGTTTCAGGGTAGCACTTAACTCTGGTGAGTTAGTCATATTTTTAAGACACTCATCAGATATTGGAGTCATCAACACTCTTAAGAAAGAGCTTTGAATAAGGGAACGTTGACAATGAGTAAGTACAATGAACAGCAGAAACAGTAAAAGATTGATAGGCACTCTTATGAGGAGAAGAAAGACAGAAACACATCTTTTCCCAGGGGTTTTTCCAGCCTTTTCCCAGGAGTAGGCCTCTTAGAAGCCCTATTCTCCGAGGTAGACTTCGGTGAAATCCCAAAACTTGGAGATAGGTTTCTGTAAAGCCCCATTCTCTGAGGTAGACTTCGGTGAAGTCCCAAAACTCAGAGATAGGTCTCGAGGCCCCTATCATGGTCTGATAGATGGTTTCCCATGCTTAAGCAGACTCTACTGGGGTCGGCGTGGCAATACACTAACCACCTTGCTGTGTAGTATTTAACAGATATATTTTTCTTTTTAATTAACTACAAGTGTTTTGAAGCTGGACCTCTATGGATTACAGCTGTAATCCTAGCTAGGTAGGAGACTGAGATCAAGAGGATTGAAATTCAAAGCCAGCTTCATTAGAAAAGTCCATGAGACTTCATGTCTAAAATAACCAGCTAAAAACATGTGCTGGACATATGGTTCAAGTAATAGAGCTCAGCCAAGCCAACCAAGCAAGTACAAGGTCCTCAATTCAAACACACAATACAGCTGGGAAGGTGGCTCAGTGTAAAGTGCTTGCCTTGCATGCTTGAGGCCCTGGGTTTGATTCCTCAGCACCCATAAGCAAAAAAAAAAAGCCAGAAGTGGCGCTGTGGCTCAAGTGGTAGAGCACTAGCCTTGAGCTGAAGAGCTGAGGGACAGCGCCCAGGCTCAGAGTTCAGGCCCACGATAGGACCAAAAAAACAAAAAACAAAAAACAACCCCCCCACACACACAATACAAAGAAATATATATAAAGATGGAAAAAAAGTGAGTGAGAACATACAAGAAAGAACATTAGCTGGGCACCAGTGGCTCACACCTGTAATGCTAGCTACTCAGGAGGCTGAGATCTGAGCATCACGGTTCAAAGCCATCCTGGGCAGGAAACTCCATGAGACTCTTATCTACAATAAACCACTAGAAAACTGGAAGTGGTGCTGTGGCTCAAGTGGTAGAGTGCTCACCTTGAGTTGAAGAGAGCAGAGACAGCATCCAAGTCCAGAGTTCAAGCCCCACAACTGACCAAAAAAAAAAAAAAATAGGTGCCATTGGGACAGTAGCATGTAGTCTAGGCAGCACTCATTGGAGATATCACAGGTCACCCATCAATCTCTGTCCTTGCATAGCTTCTTTTCTAATTGGCTGAGCATTCAGACTCATTAAGACTTCTCTTATCCCATGAATCTGAAGACAATATTCTTCAGCCCATTGGCAGACCAGCTTAGAAAGCATATCTAGTCACTGTCTCACAAGCTTGCTTTTCATTTATTTTAAATAAGTTTTTATTGTGAAAATACTGTACAGAGGGGTTACAATCACATGAGCAAGGTAATGAGTACATTTTTTTTTGTCGGTCCAGGGGCTTGAATTCGGGGCTTGGGCGCTGTCCTTGTACTCTTCAGCTCAAGGCAAGCTCTCTACGGCTTGAGCCACAGCGCCACTTCTGATTTTCTAGTGGTTTATTGGAGATAAGAGTCTCACGAACTTTCCTTCTCCAGCTGGCTTTGAACGTCAACCCTCAGATCTCAGCCTGCTGAGTAGCTAGATTAAAGGACTGAGTCATCGGTGCCAGGCATGAGTACATTTCTTATCAAGCATTGTTGGCTCCTCCTTTGTCTTTTCCCCTGCCATCCTTTCTGTCCCATCTCCACAACAACATCCCTCCCTGTCCCCATATTTTTTATTTTTTATTTTTGTTTTTAACATACTGGTCAAAGCTCTCATTGTTTTTTTTGGGGGGGCGGGGGAGTAACTGGTCCTGGGGCCTAAATTTAGGGCCTGGGCATCCCTTTACTATTTTTGTTCAAGGCTAGTGCTGTACCACTTTAGCCACAGCTCCACTTCCTACATGTCACTGGTTAATTGGAGATAAAGAGTCTCACAGGATTTCCTGCTCTGGGTACCTTCCAATGGAGATTTCCAACACTCAGTCTGCTGAGAAGCTAGCATTATAGGCACCCAGGTTCTGATTGCTTTTTGATATTCACGGTGGAAAACTTACACTGACTTTATCACGCCTCTGACTGAATTGGATCTTTGATTACTATTCTTACAAAAGTTTATTGCTATAATTATTATTATAAAGGTAAGGTACAGAGGAAGTACAGTTACATTAAGTTAGGAAAAGAGTACTTTTTTTTGTCCATTGTGGGGCTTGAACTCTGGGGTTCCGTGTTGTCAGCTCTTCAGCTCAAGGCTTGCACTCTACCACTTAAGCCACAGTGCCACTTCCAATTTTTTCTGCTTATGCGGTGCTGAGAAATTGAACCCAGGGCCTCATACATGCGAGGCAAGCACTCTACGATTGAACCACCTTCCCAGCCCCCAAGAGTATATTTCTTTTGGACAATGTCACCTCTTCCCTTTCTCTGTTTTTCCATCCTGTCCTCACCCACAGGTTATATAGTTCACTTTTTAACATAGTGAATACCACTGTTGCATTTGTTCACTAATGTTCTTTATTTTCGTTATATTTCCCTATATTTTTGCTAATTCTCACTATGTTTACATCAGATTTAAAACATCACATGAAATGTCTATAAGTATTATAATATATATAATAATTATATATTATATATAAAGAATATATATATAATTATAAAACCACAAAGTGTAAGATATGTTAGTACTATTGTGTATTAAGATGAATAATTATATTAAAATATAAAGGAAGGGATTGTCATTGTTAATTTTTGGGGAGAACAGGACTGGGGTTTGAATTCAGTGCATGTACTAGGTCAGTGTTCTACCACTGGAGCCAATACAATGCAAAAGATTTTCATTAAAATGAATGTATTTGTCCTAAAAAAAATCAGTGCTTTTAAAGGGTTAACTTCTTAGTACATGAAAAGTTCATAAAGTAAAGATAAAATATCCTCATGCATGTGTCTTTGTTCCTAAGAATTAAACCCAGAGCTCTATCACTGAGCTATATTCTTAACCCTCTCTATTCTATTTTATTTTTTTTGGTCGGTCGTGGGGCTTGAACTCTGGGCCTGGGCACTGTCCCTCAGCTCTTCAGCACAAGGCTAGAGCTCTACCACTTGCAGTGCCACTTCCAATTTTCTGGTGGTTTATTTGAGGTAAGAGTTTCACGGACTTGCCAGCCTGGGCTGGCTTTGGACCATGATCCTCAGATCTCAGCCTCCTGAGTAGCTAGGATTACAGGCATGAGTCCGGGCAACCCTCTATATTGTTTAATACAGGGTCACATTGATTTGCCTAGGCTGGCTTCCAATTCCTGATCCTTCTACCTTCACCTCTATGATAGCTGGGATTATAGGCAAGCACTCTGACCCTCTATGCCTTATCTTTCCATCAAGGTTTATCACTTGCTTCTTCTCATCCATTTAAATATTTGTTAGAAAAATTGATTATCTGCCAAGTATAGGCAAAGCATAAGATGATGTCTACTTCTAAGTAGTTTACAACTACCAAGAAAGATTGTAAGTATGCACCACTGGAAGATGAAGCAGAGCCTTTCCAGATGTGATTTTTGGCCTGAGTCATTTCAGAAAGAGTTAGAATGATCAGGTGGTGGAAAACAAGCTAGGGAATGCAGAGGTATACAGGGAAATTATTAGGAAATTTGCAGCATCCTTTACTGATTGCAAGCTCATTGTGCCTGCAGCCATGTAGCCTCTTTACCCTATCTAGAAGCTGTGTAGCATCACCAAAAGGAATGGCTGGGAGGAGGAAGGACTGGAAGGTTGCCTGGGCCTCTAGATTCCACGTAAGACCTTGGACAGGTTGCTTAATTTTTAATGGATCTGTTTTCTCATCTGTATAATGGGATGAATAACATCCAGATTACAGGGGGAAAAGTAGGCTATGTTCCAGCGTAACCACACTAAGGTTTTCCACTCTCTCCAGCTGGTTTGGAAGTCTGCTTTCTCCTATGGGGAAGGAGCACGGCTCTTAGTTAAGAAAAACTCTGGAAGTGGCTGTGATGCACCCAAACTTCCCCCAAATCCATTCCCTTCCTTCTCTCCCTCCCCCTGTGCCCCATTCAGATTCAGAACTGCTGCCCCCAGGGATCCTGGCTTCCCCCAAATCCATTCCCTTCCTTCTCCCCCTCCCCCCTCCCCCATTCAGATTCAGAACTGCTGCCCCCAGGGATCCTGGCTTTTGTTCTGTGGAGGCTTAAACTCTGACCTGTTTTTGCCCTGGTTCATTGTTGAAAAGTTATCACCTGCTGTCTGCAGAATATTACAAATTGAAACTGCCAAAATTTATTGGCAGGAAATGCTAAATATCATGCTTTGTTCAATATTTACACATCAATGCTTTTACTCTTTTTTTTTTATTTTCCAGATGATCCCCTCCTCCATCATAATAACCACTCCCTTTTCACTTGTTGGTATTGTCATTTAGTAACAAAAAGTTCTATTTATGTTCTTATATATTCTTTTAATATTGATTACAATTTATCAACTTATCTGTCTATATGTGAATTTTTTGTTTATTTTTGAGACACAGTCTCATTATCTATTACAGGCTGGCCTTCAAAACTATCCTCCTGCCTCAGCCTTCCCATTGCTGTGTAGGAGCTCCCATCCAAGTGATTGTAAGTTCTTACAATCTGTTTTAATATCCTCTGCAACTCGTTTTTCAAGCTTGAATATTCATAAGAACCATCTGGGAACTTGTTAACATGAAGATTATGATTTAGTAAGCCTGGACTTTTAACAAATGCTCAGGTGAAAAGCTAATGTTGTGGGCTATGACCACAGGACCATCCACTGTTGAGAACAAAGGACATGCTGAGAAGCATGATATATATATATATATAAATATAATATTTTTATATATTATATACTTATATATAATATATATTTATATATAAATATACACATATATTATATATTTTTATATATTATACATATATTATATTCATACTATATATACTATATAATATATATTATATTTTACATAATATAATATGGAATATAGTATGCATATAATATATAGCATTATATACTATATAGTATCATATATACTATATAATATATACTATATAGTATACATAATATATTATATATAGTATATATCATAAATATTATATAATATATAATATATAAAATATGTGTATGTTTATATATTGGTATATAATATGTGTATAATATATAATATATATAATATATATATATATAAAAACCAGATAGACCTGTATTTGCCATTTTTGTATTAGACCTGCTTGAAGAATGCAGCTGCTATTCTACCCGCCCTGGAGCCCTAGACACTCCCGGATCTGGAGCTGAATTTAACACATTCCAGACCCCTACCCGGGCTTGGGATCAGAGATAGGTGCTGTAACCCTGTTTTGGGGGCCTCTCTCTGCACTCGGACATTAGTGCACAGAGGGGTCCGTGCTCGAGCTAGTCAATAAATGACTCATTGCTGCTTGCATTGATCTTTGGTCCCTGGTGGTCTTTTCGGGCTCTCCAGTCTCTGGGTTTTACATTTGGTGCATTGGCCCGGAAGCCCCTTTACAGGCCACCCAGATACCTTGATCATTGAGTCGCTAGAAACGTCTGGTAAGTTTTGAGGCATTGCCGATTTATACTGGTTATAACCAATTTGAGAGTTGCTTGCAAGCTTTGTATTTGTGCCAGCAGGGTCAGTGGAAGACATCCCCTCAACCTCTGAACCCTTTGGTGGGCTGCTCCCCGAGGCCTGGCGCTAGTGTCTGGTCCTTCTCTTTCTGAGAGCCCTTCTGAACAGACTGTCTGAACTCTGGTGGGCTGCTCCCCGAGGCCCAGCGCATAGTGCCCGGTCCTCTCTGTCTGAGAGCCCTTCTGTTTGCATCTGAAAGCCTGCAGGTGTGGTCTTGGGGCTGGCGAATAGCTTTGGCGGACATGCTTTAAGGCTGCTGGCAGAGTCAGTGGGAGACATCCCCCTGAACCCTCTGGTGGACTGCTCCCCGAGGCCTGGCACCTAGTGCCCGGTCCTCTCTGAGAGCCCTTCTGAACAGACTGTTGACCAGCAGTCTGCCATGCTCGCTGTTCATATTAAGTCTTGTTGGTGCTTAGAACTGCTCATTGATGGTGGCAGCCTCGCTGAGTAGTTTTTAAGACCATCCATTGTGTGTCTCTGTGTTGGTATGTTGATTTATGACTGGTTTTTAATTGTCTTAGGAGGTACTTTATGCTTTTGGGACTGGTCTTTGTTGCTACTCTGGGTCTCACCCTGGTGTCTACTGAGCTTTCTGGCCTGCTTATGCAGCCTCTTTTTTGACCTTCTTTATTGCTTGAGTCTATCTGACAAACTTGTTCACTTTGTGCAGCCCATGATTGATCAGGCTCTAGGACTGTCACTTGGGCGGAACTAGGGGGACCTCGCTAGAGCATCAATAGGGATGGATGTCTTTGCATCTAGTGATTTGTGACGCATGCACGAGGGCCCCTCCATCAGAGCGCCTGGAGTGACCACACCTCCGACTCCATTCTTCATCCCATTTCTTTTTCAGACTCGCTGTCGGATACCGGCCCGCAGCTCAGTGCCCTTCCTCTTTATAATTAAGTCTAAATTTTATTCCTTCATTCTGGAAACTGCAAGCGGCGACTTCACCCACCCTCTGGGGGGTGATGACTCCCACCAATCTCCTAAGCGCCCAATCTTTCAACCTTTTGGGATAATTGACCCCCCTCCTAACAGGCCCAGTCGACCCCCCGGAGACGCAGCAATCCAGTGTTTGGTCATCTCCAATCCACGGCGACACCGGTGGTGTCGGTATCTAACCTATTTCTTTTTCCCTTTTTTTTTTTTTTTTTTGGGCGGTCCGGTTGTGGGGCCTGAACTCTGGGCCTGGGCGCTGTCCCTCAGCTCTTCAGTTCAAGGCTAGCACTCTTTTTCCCTCCTAGTCGTTGGTGTATTTGTCTGGCTACTTTTGTTTATAGAGATGGGGCAAGGACAAAGCAAACTTTACTCCTCTCGACCTCCTGCTGGTTCATTTCAAAGGGGTAAAAGAGAGGGGGTATATTCATTTAATGGGGTGCTGCGAGTCACACCTGAGCGGTATAACCTCTTTGAAATGTGTCCTGTGCTCCCTGGAGATCTCAGAAGAATCTAAAAGAAAAATCCTCTGGAATGAGTAGAGGAGGTTTGAATCCCCTGATAAGTGGAGTTGAGATGTCACCCCATTCACTGAGACCTGATTTTGTCTTTGTGGCCACTTGTCTGTGTTGTTTACTTCAGTGTGTTTTCTGTTCTGTTTCCTGGGGTAGGGAAGGTCTGAGTAAAAGTGGCAGGCTCACTCAGCAGACTCTGGATTCAGCTTGCTGAGTGGGAGCATCACAGAGTTCTGGTAGGGATGAGCTGGGGGTCCATTAGTCCAAAACTCAGCCTTTGGTTGTTGTCTTGTCTAGTTCTTTTTTAGAATTGGTACCAGTTTTAAATGTGGATCTTTGGTTTTTGTGTTTATTTGTGTTTGTGTTTTTTATTTGAACATCTCTAGGGGAATAAAAGTTCCAGCCTCTGGCTGGGCTTGGTCACAGGCCTGCTATGCCCACCCTCCCTGTGAGGCATGGAAGGTTGCTGATCTAGTTTGATTCCCTTCAAGCCTCAAGCTACATTTTCTCCTTGTGGAGGCTGCCGTCAGGGAGGGTGTTGAAGGCTGTTTGCCTGGTTTGGACTTTTTCAGCTAGTCCTGACAATGTAACAATTTGTAAAGTGCTCTTGTCTAAAATTGGGTAAAAATCAGGCCAGTTTAGTTTCAGGTGATCCCTCCCACCCCCAACCTTCCTCTGACAGAAGGGATTCAAAAGACTAATTAGTGAATTGTCTTGCTAAACAAGCAAGCTCTGGGAAAATGAAGCCCAACAAAGGTACTTAGTTTAAAAGAAATACTGTCTTAAATTTTTGTTTAAAAACTTTAAATAGTGTATGTACAACTGATTTTGATTTTTGCGTGCTTTAAGATCTGTGTGAGTGTTTTGTGTGTGTTTGTGAACATGTTTAAAGATAAGAATTGTCAGCATGCTGTAACAATTTGTTGAGTTTAAATTTAAAATATAAAAGGTTATGAGGTCTGGACATTACCAAATTTTTAAAGAATCTTCACATTGTTTTAAATGGCTTTTTACAGATTCTTTAACTTGCAAATTAGAAAATCTGGTATTTTTAAAACTAATATTTTAAAATGAATAAGGCCGTTTATACTGTAATCAAGTTATCTGGCTTAACAAAAATGCATTGGCAGTTTGGGATTTAGTTCCCTTGGCTAAAATTTGGGGATAAATATTAGAAATTTAAATGTAAAGGTTAGTTTAACACTGTCAAAGATGTTACCTATTCTGTCTGTCTAAAACTGTGTATTTCATTCGTGAACCAAGAGATAAGAAAAGGGAAAACTTAGAAGACCTATCTTTAGAGGTAAGGAGTGGACAGGCAGAAGTGCAGTTCAACTGGTCATGCATGGTGGGACAGGCCCTGGGAGGAGTCTACACATGGTGAAAGAGGGCAAGCTGGCACAAATGCAGTTCATCTAACCCTAAAGAGTCAGATTGGGTATGTGCCCATTCCATAGGAGGAGCCAAGTGGCCCATCTTTGTTCTGTCCCTTTTCCCTGTAGATAGACACTGAAATATGATGGTTAAAATTAGTGATGTGATGATCTGTAGTATTGTTAAAACTGTCCCTTGGACTTAAAAAGAGAGTTAAAAAGTTTATTTGTATAATGTGACTTGCTTTCAATTATGTTCTACAATTAGGATGTTTTTAAAAGTTATAAAGGTTTTAAGTCTAGCTTCGTGGTATGTGATGGTGACTGTCATGCTTGCATTAAGGAAAAATTGTCATTTGAGTTTAAAAGTTTTAATGTGTAAAAACAAGCAGCCAAGAGACAATGAATGACAACTTGGCCTCAAGATTTTAAGAGATTTTTTAAAAAATGCAAATGAATACTAAAGTATGAAATATTAAAGGTGGTTAATAAGAGACTTTAAAAAATTAGGAATGGATTTTGGGATATAAAGTTTAAATGTAAAATTGTTCTTAACATTGGCCTTAATGTGCACAAAGGAAAAATTAGGATTACCAAAATAATTGCTATTCTAGTTTGCTCTTATAGGTTTTTTTTTTTTTTTTTTTTTAACAGTTTCCAGCAAGCCCAGAGCAAAGCACAGAGGATTCTTACAAGTTTGTTAGATGTAACTTTGGCTTTTAATAAGTTTCAGGTAAGAGCATGCTTAAAAGCTACTTCTATGTTGACCACCTTGTTGCTTTTAATTGGAGTAAAATGGCCTTTTGTAAGACTCATTGATCTGAAACTGGTTCGAAGCCAGCCAGGGCAGAAAAAGGTTCCTGTGATACTGTCACCTCTACTCAGCTAGCATAGTGCTAAAAGAGCAAGCAAAGTTACTTTGGGACTCAAAGTGGCAGAGTGCTGGCCTTGAGCTGGAGAGCTAAGGCCCTGAGTTCAAGTCCAGTGACCCGCTGAGGGAAATGCCAATGAGGAATTTATCACAGTGTAAAGAAGACACACCTGGGACAAGAGCAATGGAGGAGCATCCAGGGGCAGTAAGCCACTGCTTGGATGGCAGAAATGTCAGATCCTAGAGTCATTTGTGTGTGGCCCTTCAAAACTGGTCAGAGCCGGGAGGTCATGGAAAGATAGTTTTTAAGCATGCCTAATGACTACCTTGTAAGGGACAAGAACTTGCCAGTCCCCTGTGATAGTAAAGTTAATGTTATAAAATGTGGGGAACAGTTTAAATCTCAACCCCTTTATGTGCCAAAAGCTCTAATTGGCCGTAACTTTTTTTTTTTTTTTTGTCGGTCGTGGGGCTTGAACTATGAGGCCTGGGCGCTGTCTCTCAGCTCTTCAAGCTCAAGGAGAGCGCTCTACCACTTGAGCTACAGCGCCACTTCCGGTTTTCTGGTGGTTTATTGGAGATAGGAGTCTCACGGTTTCTCCTGCCCGGGCTGGCTTTGAACCGCGATCCTCAGATCTCAGCCTCCTGAGTAGCTAGGATTACAGGCGTGAGCCACCAGCGCCTGGCTGCATAACTGCTTTTCTATGTATTTGCAAAAGAAATTCAATCCACATAAGTTTACTGTTAGATTTGGAATTTACCGCTTAATTTTTTCATTGTTTTTAAAAAGCAAATAATAAAAGGAAAGTTCTACAATGTAACCACTAATGAGAAAGAATAAGGGGCTGGGAAGGTGGCTCAGTGGTAGAGCACTTGCCTTGTATGCTCAAGGCCCTGGGTTCGATTCCTCAGCACCACATAAGAAAAAAGCTGGAAGTGGCGCTGTGGCGCAAGTGGTAGAGTGCTAGCCTTGAGCTGAAGAGCTGAGGGACAGTGCCCAGGCCCAGAGTTCAAGCCCCACAACCGGACCCAAAAAAAAAAAAAAAAAAAAAAAGAGAAAGAATAGAATAATATTTTTATATTTTAGAATTTCTAAACCTGTTGTGTTCTGATGGTTTTTTTCCTCTGAACTTTCACAATTTTCCTTCCTTCATTCTGTCCTTTCTCTCTCCCTTTCCTCTCTCCCTCCCCTCCCTTCTTTCCATCTTCCCTTTCCTCCCTTTGTGGAGCTGGTACCAGCGCTTGAACTCAGGGCCTAGGCATTTTCCTTTAGTGTTTTTGTTTTTGGTGCAAGGCTGGTGCTCTGCTACTTGAGCCACAGTTTCACTTCTACCTTTTTGAAAGTTAATTGCAGATAAGTGTTTCATGGCCTTTCTGCTTGAGCCTCCTGAATAGCTAGATTACAGGTGTGATTCATGGGTTCCTGGCTTCAAAATTTTTTTGTATTTGCTATCAAAATGTAATTAACATTATGTCCTATTTCCATTTTGCATATAAAACACTTTTTGTAGGCCATTTGAAAATGGAACATTTCTAAGAGAAAACCATAGCCACAGCCACCATAAGGTGTTCCTTGGTAACTAGCGGTGCGGTCTCTAGGCTAATTTATGTACTATTCAGGAATCTTAGGGGATTGTACCCCCATGGACAGTTCTTTTTTATCAGCTTTGTTTTTGACTTATCAGTCTTGAACATATCCTTTACCCCACCTATACTTGGAATTGATTGTGAAGATCAAACATTGAACAGTATATTTACTGTTACAATATTTATTTTATTTTATTTTATTTATTTATTTTTTTGTTGTTGGCCATGGGGCTTGAACTCTGGGCCTGGGCACTGTCCCTCAGCTCTTCAGCTCAAGGCAAGCGCTCTACCACTTGAGCTACAGCGCCACTTCCAGTTTTCTGGTGGTTTTTATTGGAGATCGGAGTCTCAAGGTCTCTCCTGCCCGGGCTGGCTTTGAACCGCGATCCTCAGATCTCAGCCTCCTGAGTAGCTAGGATTACAGGCGTGAGCCACCAGCGCCTGACAATATTTATTTTATTTTTGTGTGCTGATGCTGAATACTGAATTCAAGGTCTTATACTCTTGCTTGGCTTTTTCACTGGCCGAGTGTGTGCTACTTCTTTTTTTGTTGTTGTTGTTGGTCGTGGGGCTTGAACTCTCGGCCTGGGCGCTGTCCCTCAGCTCTTCAGCTCAAGGCGAGTGCTCTACCACTGGAGCTACAGCGCCACTTCCGGTTTTCTGGTGGTTTATTGGAGATAGGAGTCACGGTCTCTCCTGCTTGGGCTGGCTTTGAACCGCGATCCTCGATCTCAGCCTCCCTGAGTAGCTAGGATTACAGGCGTGAGCCACCAGCGCCCGGCTAGTGTGTGCTACTTCTTGAGCCACACCTGCACTTCCAGGATTTTGCTCGTTAATCGGAGAGTCCCTTGGATTTTCTGCCTGGCTGGCTTCAAACCAACATCAGACTGAGCCTCCTGAGTAGCTAGATTACAGGCATGAGCCACTGGTCCCAGACTCTTAAAATATTGCAGCCTCCTGGCTACTTAGGAGAACTGAGATCTGAGTATCTTGGTTTGAAGCCCAAAGAAAAGTGCTTGGGAATCCCAATTAACCAGCAGAAAAGCAGATTGGAGTGTGTAACTCAAGTGATAGAACACCAGCTATGAGCAGAAAAAAGACAGCAGGTGTATGAAGCCTTGCCTTGAGTTCAAGCCCTCATTATTGGCACAGAAAACGTGCTCAAACAATAGATTGATAGATCCATTTAGCAAAATGTATTAAATAATTACTGACATGAAAATCTGTTCATATTTAATTAGAAGTATATAATGATGTTTAAATTAGGTACTTTCTGTTTTTTCACAGTACTAGAGTTTGAGCTTGAGCTTTGAGGCATTGAGCTTGGTTCGTTTGCTTGGCTGGTTCTCTACCACTTGAACCATGCTTACAGACCATCTCTTTGCTGGTTATTCAGACTTGGTAATTTTTTTTTCTCCCCAGCCTGGCTTTGTCCAGTTTGGGGGAGAAATTTTTTTTGTTGTTGTTCATGGGGCTTGAACTCTGGGCCTGAAAAGCCTGTTCAATTAAACTGAATGAGACCAGGTGCTAGTGATTCCTGCCTCTAATGGCCTCATGAGGCTGAGATCTGAGAATTGAGGTTCTTAGCCAGTCTGGGCAGAAAAGCTCATGAGAATCCCATTTCCAGTAACCAGTGGAGCTATGCCTCAAGTGGCCTAAAGCTGTAGCCTTGGGCACAAAAGTTCAGGGACAGCACCCAGGCTCTGAGTTCAAGGCCTAGGATCAGTACTAAAAAAAAGTTTATGTACATGAGATGGTGTTATGAATCTAGGAACTCATTACTGAATTAATAAAGTATATCAGATTGACATGTAGTTCTGTGGTTTAGTGCTTGACTTGTTTCAGTGAGACCCTGGATGCAATCCTTAGTACTGTAAATGGAAAAAAAAAAACAGTAGTATTTGGAATAAAATATAGTCTACCTTATCCCTACCCCTAAACAGAAAACATTTATTGTTCTGCAAAGAAACGGAACCTAAAAATCTTTTAGAAGCCAGGTGGCTGGTGTTTCACACCTATACTCCTAGCTATTCAGCCTGAGATATAAGGATCAAAATTCTAAGCCAGCCTGGGAAGAAAAGTCTGTGTGGCTCTCTTGTGTTCCAAGCTGGAAGTAGAACTATGGCTGTAGCAGAGTGACTATAGGCTTGAGTGAAAAAGCTAAGCAATAGTGGGAAGCTCTGAGTTCAACCCCTAATATCTGCACATGTACTCCTCCCAAAAAACTTTTCCAACATTTGTTCTGCCAGTACTTAGAGCCGTCTCATGTCTCGGTGAGATTGTGTTCATTGAAATGAATTCATGCTTTATATCCTTGTCTTCCCTTTAATTTGTATTTTATGAAATGCATCATATAATAGTGTTATTTTAGTAATGTAATATGTATATATTTATTTGAGGTTGAATTGCACTTATTATCTTCATCTGTTTTAGTGCTTTTTTAGGACCAAAGGATATATTTCCTTACTCAGAAAATAAGGAAAAGTATGGCAAACCAAATAAACAAAAAGGTTTCAATGAAGGCTTATGGGAGATAGATAACAATCCAAAAGTGAAATTTTCAAGTGCACAGGTGAGTCATTGGATACCCACTTAGTTTAGTATTATTTATTCAGTCTTGGAGGAAAAAATACCATCATAGCTATAGGAAAATTAGATGGCATTTAAGAGTCTTAGTAATTTTGGATTAAATTGTGTTCTTATTTATGGGATAAACCTTGACTTATGTCTAGATAAACTACTGAAATTATTACACTGCTAAAGAGACCTCAGAAAACTGAGAAATGCTTGGTTATTCACTCCTAAGAATAAAATTTAATATATTCGATTTAAAGCCAAATGTACTGTCTTTTTTTTTTTTTTTTTTTTTTTTTTTTTTTGTCGGTCGTGGGGCTTGAACTCTGGGCCTGGGCGTTGTCCCTCAGCTCTTCAGCTCAAGGCCAGCGCTCTACCACTTGAGCTATAGTGCCACTTCCGGTTTTCTGGTGGTTTATTGGAGATAGGAGTCTCACGGTCTTTCCTGCCCGGGTTGGCTTTGAACCGCGATCCTCAGATCTCAGCCTCCTGAGTAGCTAGGATTACAGGCGATCCTCAGATCTCAGCCTCCTGAGTAGCTAGGATTACAGGCGTGAGCCAGCAGCGCCCGGCTCTTTCTTTCTTTTGTCAGTTGTGGGACTTGAACTCTGGGCCTGTGAACCATCCCTGAGCTCTTCAGCTTAACACTAGAGCTCTACCACTTGAGCCACAGCACCACTTCCAGTTTTCTGGTAGTTAATTGGTGATAGAGTGTCAGGGACTTTCCTTGCCCAGGCTGGCTTTGAACCTCGATCCTCAGATCTCAGCCTCTTGAGTAGCTGGGATGACAGGCGTGAGCCACCAGTGCCTGGCTTCTACTATATTAGCTCTCAGACATTTCCATACATGCATACAAATAATTGAAAATAAGTTTTATTCTATTTTCATATGTGTGTAAAGTACTTAATTTGCCCTCTCCTTGGCCTTCTTCCCTCCTGCTAGTACCTGATCACCCAGAAGAGCCTATATTACTTTCCTATCATTCATTTTTTAAGTGTGTATTACACAAAGGAATTTTGTCATGTTATTTCACATATATACATATATGCTATGTTCAGTTCAGGATATTTTTTGGAGGGGTCGGTCATGGGGCTTGAACTCTGGGCTTGGGTGCTGTCCCTGAGCTCTTCAGCTCAAGGTGAGTGCGCTCTACTGCTCGAGCCACAGCACCATTTCCAGTTTTCTAGTGGTTTTTATTGGGGATAAGAGTCTCATGGACTTTCCTGCCCGGGCTGTCTTTGAACCGTGATCCTCAGATCTCAGCCTCCTGAGTAGCTAGGATTACAGATGTGAGCCACTGGCGCCCAGCTTCAGTTCAGGATTTTTATAGTGTGTATCAAATTTTCTTTTTCTCTTTAATTTTTCTTTTGGGGGGTCTGGTCATGGGGCCTGAACTCTGGGCCTGACTACTGTCTCTCAGCTCTTCAGCTCAAGGCTAGTGATCTATCACTTGAGCCACAGCACCGGATTTTTTCTTTTTGCTTATGTGGTGCTGAGGAATCAAACCCAGGGCCTCAGGCTTGCAAGACAAGCGCTCTACCACTGAGCCACCTTCCCAGCCCCTGACACTTTTTTTTGCCCAATTTGTGTTTTTTCTCATGCAATAGGAATTACTGTGTTTCTCTTTTTTTTTTTTTTCCTGTCCTGGTATTGATGCTATTTTAAACATGTTTTTCTCTATTTTGCCACTTACACTCAAACTATGTAAATACTGTCACATGTCACATGGAAGTCCCAGAATTCTTACTATGTATAATCATCATGCCGGTTTTTCTAATAGGGCCAAAGAATTATGAGAGGTGGTCTTTTTTTTTTTTTTTTGGTCCGGTTGTGGGGCCTGAACTCTGGGCCTGGGCGCTGTCCCTCAGCTCTTCAGCTCAAGGCTAGCGCTCTACCACTTGAGCTACAGCGCCACTTCTGGCTTTTTGCTTATGTGGTGCTGAGGAATCGAACCCAGGGCCTCATGCATGCAAGGCAAGCACTCTACCACTGGGCCACCTTCCCAGCCCTGAGAGGTGGTCTTTATGAAGTTTAGCTTCTCACTCATCAATAAAAGTCTACTTATTAAGACTTGAGAGATTAAAAATAAGGAAGAACATGAATAAACCTAAAAATGGACGTAGCAACAAATTGGACATTCTTTTTTTTTTTTTTTTTTGGTTGTAGGGTTTGAACTCTGACCCTTAGTTCTTCATATCAAGGCTAGTGCTCTACCACTTGAACCACAGGGCCACTTCTGGTTTTCTGAGTGGTTTATTGGAGATAAGAATCTCACAGCCTTTCTTGTCCAAGATGGCTTTGAACTGCAAGCCTCAGATCTCAGCCTTCTGAGTAGCTAGGATTACTGGTACCCAGCTGAACCTTCTTTAATCCTTAAATTTACCCTTTTTTTTTCTCCCATTTTGACAAATCTGCTTTTTCTCACCTTTGAGAACTTTTTACATGCTATGTTATCTTTTCATTGTTAAAATGTATTATATAATTATTTTGTACTTTTTATCTGTAATTGCCACAAACTATTATATTCACTCTGTGAATAAAGAAAGTCCATGTTTTATGTACCCAGCACTGTTACATGTGTGGGAAAAGTTATTAGATGTTTAATGGACACATTTCCCATCATGAGTGTCTTGACATGGATGTGAAAGCATCTGTCTAAATAGATAAAATTGTACCTTGAAACAACATTTTATTCTATGAGATCATCTGTCTATGACGGTTGCACTCGAGAGCTTCAAAGTCACCTATAGATCCAACTGGTATCAGGTCTATAGGTGACTGAGCATGTCAGCCTTTGCGTTCTGTGCTTTTGTTCCATTAACATCTTACAATTCCAGGTGACGGACCGGGGGTTGTGTGAGTGTGTGGTGTGTGTGAGTGTGAGTGTGAGTGGTGTGTGGTGTGATTATGTGTGGTGTGTATGGTGTGAGTGTGGTATTAGTGTGAGCGTGTCTGTGGTGTGATTGAGTGTGGTGTGATTGTGAGTGTGAGAGTGTGTGGTGTGAGTGTGGTGTATGGTGTGTGAGTGAGCGTGTGTGGTGTGTGTGTGGTGTGTGTGGTGTGGTATGAGTGTGATCATATGTGGTGTGAGTGGTGCATGTGTGTTGGAGACCCGAAACCTGCCTGAGAATGCTCTGGCCTCTTTCAAACACCTAATTGACAAGTAGCCGTTCTCAGAAATTCCCAGGTGCACATTTAGATAACTTCCCATAACAAACTACATCTGGCTATCCATAAAACTTATCTTATCTCTGGCCCTAAGCAAACGGCGCCTGGCTAACCATAAAAGAAATCACAGGAGATACCTTTAAGAAGAGCACAACGGCCAAAGGATAAGCACGACCCATCCCTGACCCCGGGACTCCTCACCCTTGCTTCTGCAAAGTTTTTTTTTTCTTTTCTTCTTTCCCTTCCCCTGTCCCTTCGGGTATTTAAACCCTGCCTCACTTTAATAAAGTAGACCTTGACGTGACTCAGAATGGCTCTGTCTTTCTTTATGCGCTTGGTCTCGATCCTCTCTCGCCCCCCTTGGTTCTTTTAGGAGGTGGCCCCTCAGATCCCCCACAAAATTACCTGGCCTGCTGGACGGGTCACATGTGCTGTGTGGGTGGTGTGATTGAGTGTGAGCATGTGTGGTGTGTGTGTGAGTGAGTGTTGTGGGTGTGGTGTGTTTGGTGTATGGTGAGTGTGAGCGTGAGTGGTGTGTGTGTGGTATGACTGAGTGTGTCTGTGGTGTGAGTGTGTGTAATGTATGAGTGTGGTGTAGGTGTGGTGTGGGTGGTGTGATTGAGTGAGCGTGTATGGTGTGTGGTATGAGTATGAGCATGTGTTGTTAGTGGTGTGTGTGATGTGGGGGTGGTGTGATTGAGCGTGTGTGGTGTGTGTAGTGTGATTATGAGTGTGAACATGTATGGTGTGAGTGTAGTTGGTGGTGATTGAGTGTGAGTGTGTGTGGTGTGTATGGTGGGAGTGTGGTGTTAGTGTGAGTGTGTGTGTGGTGTGATTGAATGTGAGTGTGAGAATATGTGGTGTGAGTGGTATATGGTGTGTGAGTGTGAGCGGATCAAAAAAAAATAGACATGTGATTTAGCAATTGGAGTAGCTAGGATTACAGGTGTGAGCCCCCAGTGCCTGGCCCCAGGGGCTTTTACCTGTCATTTTAGCTCTTCAGGGGTGGGGTAGGAGAGCTCAGGGTCACCATTAGGAATCAGCCTGGACAGGAAAGTTCATGAGACACTTACCTTCCATGAACTACCAAAAGGCCTGAAGTGAAGCTGTGGTTCAATGGTAAAGTACTGGCTTTCAGGAGAAAGGGAAAGCACAGTGCTCTGAGTTCAAGCTCCTGCAGTGGCACAAAGCAAAACAAAACAGAGAGCAAAGTAAAATAATAAATAGTGGAAAATGTGTGCTTATGTAGACCTCTGACATAAGGGCTGGACAGGCCTATGACAAATCTTGGCAAAGTCACCTATGCCAATACACTGGCAGGGCTGACCATGGCCAGTGCATGGTCCCTGAACTAAAGGCAGAGGTCCAGAAGCAGAGGTCCAGCTTCTGAGTAGCTAGGATTAAGCGCATCAAGCTAGGAAATAGACTAGGATTTGAGCCAGAATTAAATGCAGCAAAGGGGTTAAATGTAGCAAATCTGTCTGCCCAGCCTCTCAGCCTCTAGGATGATAACCTTTTGTCCTTCAGGGTTATGAAAGGTCAAACTTTCAGAAATTTGCTTCCTATGCCTTATGTGATAAGAAGTTACTTGTACTTTAAATGCTATTAGACTTCTTAAGCATCCAGAAGTGTAAAAGAGACATCAATAACCAACCCTGGGTTCAAATGAAGTTTTCAGGGTCCATCCTACAGCTGTGTTAGCAGGAAGAACTCTTCAGTGTAACAGTTTATTTCAAGAATAGAGTAGTTGGGCTGGGAAGGTGGCTCAGTGGTAGAGTGTTTGCCTTGCATTCATGAGGCCCTGGGTTCGATTCCTCAGCATCACATAAGCAAAAAAAAAAAAAAAAAAAAAAAGGCTGAAGGAGGTGCTGTGGCTCAAGTGGTAGAGTGCTAGCCTTGAGCGGAAGAGTTGAGGGACAGCGTTCCCAGGCCCAGAGTTCAGGCCCCCAACCAGACTGAAAGATTAAAAATTAGAGTTACATTTTACAATTGCTAACTGCTGGTTTTGCTTCTGTAAACTTGCTTGAGCTAGCACTGACCCTTTCACCGCCCTGGAGATAAATAAAAAGCTTTGGAGTCTAGATGTTGGCCCTGGGACAAGCTCTGTAGTCGTAAAAAAAAAAAAAAAAAAAAACTAACAGGTGGCCAAATGGGACCCAAGATAAGGAACAAAGAGTATGTTCCTCCGCATTCCTGTGTAAAAAATTCTCGGTTTAGGGGGCTCAAGATAAGGACCATCTGGTGAGCCCAACAAATTAGGCCAAATGTTAATCGATCACAAGCCTGTAACTATGTAAACTCCCCTCCAGGGTGACCGCTCCCCCTAGACTTGCCCTGAGCCAACTGTTATTACAAAGAGTGTTATAAACTTCCCCGTGTAGTAAACTGAGCCAATCCCGGGGAACCTGGGGTCTTATGCTAATCCTGGGGCTTTTGTCTTTAAAAGTGCCTGTAAACGCTGCTTGGGGCTTCCTGTCTGCCCTGGACAGAGAGCCCGTTTGTGCAAACGCCAAATAAACTCCTCTTGCTTATTGCAGCTGCTGGTTTGGAGTCTTGGTTCTTGGGGTGCCCTCCTGTTGAAGGAAGCACCCCAGGGTGTCTGAGGTCTTTCACAGACCCCCCCAAAATAAAGAATAGAGAAGTTTCACAAAGGCAGAATGGGTGCATAGATCTAGGTCTGCAAGATGAGGGGGCAGAATTTCAGGTTCAAAACAGAAGCAGGCTGTAAAAGCAACTTAATTGGTTACAAGGACAGCCAGCATTGGCAGGAAACTGAAAAATTTGTTAGAGTTACACAGGAAGTCAGGCTTTTTCTCAGCCTGTTGAAGTAATGACTTTAATTAAAATGCCTCCCTCAGGTTCTGGGAAAGCCTCAGGCTATCATTAGGTTAACAATAGTGAGGTAGTTCACTGGAGCAGAAGCCTACAAGGGCCCTGCTCTCTGGCCTTTGGGAATTGGTGTTTTACTCTGAGTCAGATTTGAAGGCCTGTCCTCTAACTGTGCTAGTACATTTTCCTTCCTTGATCCTGTAAACCATTGGAATTGTTGGGAGGGAGCCAAGTAAACATTCTCAATGTAATTTCCCACTCCAAGTAGAAGAGCAGGGCTCTTTCTCTGCTGTCTCCATGTATTTAAATTAGAATCCTGGCCATGCCCTCTTGGCTCTGGTACCTTAGGCTTAGAGGCAGTCTGGCTGATCTGTGGTTGTGGGAAGGTGATGCTGGCAGCCAGGCACACTGCCCAAGGCCTCAGCACTGGGAAGTGATCCCTTCTTTCCTCCTGAGGTCCTTGAACCATTTTATGTGTACTTTCTCCAAGTTTTCAAGATGAATGACAATTTTAACTCTACCTCTAGAATTAATGTATATATATATAGATGTATATAGATATACATCTATATATATTTCAGAAATAATTTATCAGTATACACTCTAGTACATGGAAAGATAGCCTTAGTTATAACATGATAACAAACATTGTCTGGTACATTTTATTTAATTTTATTTTTTTAATTTAATTTTATTTTATTTGTGAACATACTGTACAGAGGGGTTACAATTACATGGGCAGGATAATGCATACATTTCTTACCAAGCATTGCAGCCTCCTCCTTTGTTTACCCTTCACATCCCTTTGTCTGGTACATTTTAGGTAACAGTTGAATAATGTGCTACATTTTTATAGGATATTCTCTCTACTAATAATTCATATATATAATATATATATATTACTTGATTTATTTTTTGACAGTTGTGGGGCCCGAGCTCTGGGCCTGGATCTTGTCCCTCAGCTCTTCAGCTCAAGGCTAGTGCTCTACCACGTGAGCCACAGCGCCACTTCTGGTTTTCTAGTGGTTAATTGGAGATGAAAGTCTCACAGACTCACAGACTTCTGTGCCAGGGTAGCTTTGAACCGTGATCATCAGATCTCAGCGTCTAGTATGACAGCTGTTAGCTACCTGTACCTGGCATGAATCTATTTCTTTTTGGACAATGTTATCACTACCCTTTCACTCTCCCAGTTTTTCCATTCATCCCTTCCCACAAGAGGCTTGTCTTTTGAGCAAAGATTTTCCATATTAATACCTTGCATGAGTTTATTGTACAGTATGAATTCTCTGTGGTTGTATAAAATGTGTAATTTGAATAAAGGATTTAGCACATTATTTACTTTGCTAAGGTTTTTATCCACTATGAATTCTATTTTTTTTTTTTTTTTGTCAGTTGTGGGGCTTGAACTCTGGGCTTGGGCGCTGTCCCTCAGCTCTTCAGCTCAAGGCGAGCGCTCTACCACTTGAGCTACAGCGCCACTTCCGGTTTTCTGGTGGTTTATTGGAGATAGGAGTCTCACGGTCTCTCCTGCTGGCTTTGAACCGCGATCCTCAGATCTCAGCCTCCTGAGTAGCTAGGATTACAGGCGTGAGCCACCAGCGCCCGGCCACTATGAATTCTATTAAAGGGAGGCTCAGTAACTATTCAGGGCTTTGCTCTTTACATGTGTAGGGATTCTATCCCACAGGAACTCTGTAGGGGTGGAGGAATGTTTCTATTAAGATAAAGAAGCTTTAAGGTTATGTATTTAGAGGGCAGCTGTAGAATCAATGGCTTCTGTTCTCTAAGGCTTCCTTAGTTAGAAAAGGCTTTGCCCATTTTACAGTTTTGCAGGCTTTCTCACTAGTATGAGTTTGATGTTGTATAGGAATGTCTGAACGGTGCTTAAAGGCTTTGCCTCAGTCTTAACAGGTTTAGAGATTCTCACCAATATAAGCTATCTGTTGTCTATCATTTGAATCTTCCTATAGGGCTTTTTTAGATGGTTTATGGTGATAAACCTTTTCTTGAGGATAGAAAATTGATGGATAAAAATGTGAGGGTGGATGAAGTATGTTCTGCATTTGTTGACTTTGAAATCATTCTCTGGAAAACAAATGCTGATTTACACCAGGACATCACCAGACCAAAAAAGATGGTCAGTTTGGCCTGATGCATTCACATGAAACCTGCAAAGCAGAGGACAACAGCAGTGAGTCAAATGTGGCAGAAGAGGAAGGAGAGAAGTGCAGCCCTGAGAATTGTTTGCCATGTTTTGACAAGGTAGTTCCTCACATAAGTTCCTATATCAGGAACTTATGTGCAAGGACAGGAGAGGCCTCTAGAACTAAGGGTGGTCCCAAGCTTCAAGCCAGTAAGGAAACAAGAACTTTGTGGGAACCTCCCTTCCCATCCCCACCCCCCACTCACCCACAGGGAATTAGATTCAGAGAGCAAATTGACTGTGCTTAGATTCTGCCCCCAGGCTCAAACTATGCAATTTTAACATTATTACTGGGATTAATGAATAACATATTAGCTACAGAGTGGTGCTGTGGCCCAGACTAGATTTTTTTTTTGGTCCAGTTGTGGAGCCTGAACTCTGGGCCTAGGCGCTGTCCCTCAGCTCTTCAGCTCAAGGCTAGCACTCTACCACTTGAGCCACAGCGCCACTTCTGGCTTTTTTCTTTTTGCTTATGTGGTGCTGAGGAATCGAACCCAGGGCCTCAGGCATGCAAGGCAAGCACTCTACCACTGAGCCACCTTCCCAGTCCCCCACACTAGATTTTTGCCCAGGAAACTCATGTAGGATTTCTGACCAACATAGACTATGAGATAATATGTTTGCATTGTTTTGAGCCTATTAAGTCTGTGGTAATTGAGAACAGCATCAATTAGAAACTAATTCAGTCATCAAATTCCCTACAGAATGGCATGACATCTGCCTTAACTCCTGGCCAGAACATACCCAAATAGAAATAGTCTCTCTACTGGATGTAAGGGGAGGTCCTTCATTCACTGAATTCTAGATAAAAGGCAAAAAGATTGCTATGATCTGCAGAGAAACCAGAATGTCAAGTGAATATTTGGATACTTAAATGTTTAGGCTTATAATGGACAATATTCAAATATTTTCTTATGTGTGTGGGGGGAGGGGTCGTCGGATTTGTACTCAAGGCCTCAAGTCTCTGAGACTTTTTGCTCAGAGCTTATGTTCTATCACCTGAGACACTGCCACATTTCTGGCTTATTTGAGGGTGCTTCATTGGAGATAAGTCTCAAAGCCAGGAGCTGGTGACTCATGCCTCTAATCCTAGCTACTCAGGAATCTGAGATCTGAGGATCATGGTTCAAAGTCAGTCCAGGCAAGAAAGTCCATGAGAGTCTTATTTTCAATTAACCCACACCAGATGTGGTGCTGTGGCTCAAGTGGTAGAGCACTCACATTGTGCTGAAGAGCTCAAGGCAATTCCCAGGCACAACGTTCAAGCTGCACAACTGACCAAAAAAGAAAAGTCTCAAGGATTTTCCTGCCCAGGCTGGCCTCCATCCTCAGGTATCAGCCTTTTGAGTAGAAGGGATTACAGGTGTGTGCCACTCTTTCCAGCTTCAATTAATTTTTAATGGAGTATTTAACTTTTCCTAACCCAATGTGTTAGTGAAATGAGCTCCTTTCTCATAGCTTAGTCCACTCCTTCCCATCTCCACAGCTTAGCATGCTCCTTTCCTAGGCAACACCAGGCCCTTGTAGTAAAGGCAGTAAATAATCATCTTCCAACCCTTTTAACCTTGGGATGGTACTTCTCTGGGGGAGCTACCACCATATAAAGCAACACAAGCCCCTTAGAGTGACCCCAAGTCTGGGCAGTGCAGGACCCCTTATCTACTATTTGGACAGCAGCCATAAATCCTAGTCTGCCATGATGAAGCTCCCGGCCCACACTTCCACACCAGGGTCTCTGCCTCCTAGCCCCTCCTAGCCCCTCCTAAACCTCCTAAGTTATATAGGTCACCTCAGACAATAGCTGGGGCTGCTTCTCACTTCTCCCCTGTGAGAAGGGTTCTTGCTGGCCCCTTTCCTGGCAATAAACCTTTCTTTATTCTCTGTACCTGGATGTCTGCATTGTTTTTCCAGGAAAGTCTAATAATCTAACATGGACTTTCCTGACCAAGCTGGCTTTGAAGTATGATCCTTAGATCTCTGCCTCCTGAATAGCTAAGATGAACAGATGTGAGCTATCAGTGCCCAGCCTGGATATATTTCTTTCTTTCTTTCTTTCTTTCTTTCTTTCTTTCTTTCTTTCTTTCTTTCTTTCTTTCTTTCTTTCTTTCTTTCTTTCTTTCTTTCTTTCTTTCTTTCTTTCTTTCTTTCTTTCTTTTGGTTGTTGTTGTTGGGAGTGGGGGTGGGGGACTGGGTGCTGTCCTTCAGCTCTTCAGCTCAAGGCTAGCACTCTAGCACTTGAGCCACAGTGCCACTTCCAGTTTTCTGAGTGGTTTATTGAAGGAAGAGTCTCACGGACTTTTTCTGCCTGAACTGGCTTTGAACCATGATCCTCAGATCTCAGCCTCCTGAGTAGCTAGGTTTATAGGTGTGAGCCACCTGGTGCCCAGCTCTGGATACATTTCTTAATCTCTTTCTTCCTGGCAGTAAACCATTCTTTGTTCTCTGTACCTGGATGCCTGCGTGGTTCTCTGGCAAAGTCTAATTAATCTTTTTTTTGAAGCTTTCACAAAGGCCTGTCTTTTACTTAAGTAATAATGTTTTCCTGACTGGCCAAGTTCTATTTTGAATAGAACAATATTCTTGCAGGTGTACCAAAGGATTATATCTTCAAATTCTAGCACTATAGTATGATTTCCCCTACCCCCTAAAAAAGTGGAGTTGGAGAGACAGAGTATAGGAATTGTTTACAAATTATCACTAAAATCATTTTCTGCCAGGACTTAATTAATCAGGCAACATTTTATAATTCATTCTCAATTAACAAATATATAGAGCTGATGATAGGAATATTGTGGCGTGATACACTTGTTTTCTGCAAGCAGAAAACAGTAAATGAGACACTTATATTAAAGAGCAAGTTGGGCACAGTGGCACAAGCCCCTTACAGGCTACGTGGGAGAAGTCGGTAGGATCATGGACAAAAGCCAGCCCAGGTAAAAAGCACAATACTGGGTTAGGAAGGTGGCTCAGTGTTAGAGTGCTTGCCTTGCATGCATGAGGCCCTGGCTTCAATTCCTCAGAACCACATAAGCAGAAAAAGCCAGAAGTGGAGCTGTGGCTGAACTGGTAGCAAGCTAGCCTTGAGCTGAAGAGCAGAGGGATTATCTCCCAGGCCCAGAGTTTAGCCCCCACAACTAAAAAAAAAAAAAGCACAATACCATATCTGGAAAGGATATGGGAATGGAGAAATCAAATGGTCTATTAATAAAGGAATAAGGGCTAAAAGCATGGGAGAAGTGGTAGAGCACTTGTCTAGCAAGCCGGAGCCCTGAGTTTAAACCTTACCACTACCAAAGAATAAAAATGACACAAAATATCCAGCCAAGTGCCAGTGGTTCTCACCTGCCAGCCAGATCTGAGAATCGTGGTTCAAAGCCAGCCCAGGCAGGAAACTCCATGAGACTCTTAGAGAAAATGGAAATGGCATTATGGCTTAACTGTTAGAGTGTTCACCTTGAGCAAAAGAAGCTCAGGGACAGGTACAGAACTTGAGATCAAGCCCCGGGACCAGCAAAAAAAAAAAAAAAAAAAAAAAAAAGAAAAAGAAAAAGAAAAAATCAAATCCACATGACATAACTTCATAAAACACATTTCAGAACACAATAAGATTATATCCATTATCTCTGGTCTTTATCTATGCTACTGATACAGATCTGTAAGGTTCAAAATAATATTAAGTGAGAAGAAGGGCTCTATTCCAAGAACAACTATCAAAAAATGAAGAAGAGAGCCGGGCTCTGGTGGCTCACGCCTGTAATCCTAGCTACTCAGGAGGCTGAGATCTGAGGATCGCGGTTCAAAGCTAGCCCGGGCAGGAAAGACCGTGAGACTCCTATCTCCAATAAATCACCAGAAAACCGGAAGTGGCGCTGTAGCTCAAGTGGTAGAGCGCTTGCCTTGAGCTGAAGAGCTGAGGGACAGCGCCCAGGCCCAGAGTTCAAGACCCACGACCGACCAAAAAAAAAAAAAAAATGAAGAAGAGATCAAAACTCAATAAACTACTAACTTAACATGGAGGTGAATATTGACTCAGAGTTCTAGGCCATGTTTTAAGCCAAGTTGTAGGAACAGTTCTATAACTGTTGCTCAAACTCAATTTCATATGAATCATAAGGGAGAAAACTCATAACCATGTAACTGATGGGGTAATGCCTTTATTTGAATTTAACATTATTCAACACCAGAGACTGCATACAGTACAATAAGCACATATATAAATGAATATAATTACACATATTACATTTAATATTATACATATATACCGCATATCGATCATATATAAATTTGGAACATATACCAAAATAAAATAATAAATAATTTCTTCCTATTTAGCTAATTTGCTTGACTTTTTTTGTCTGTCATGGGCTTTGAACTCAGGCCTGGGTGCTGTCCCTGAGCTCTTTTGCTCAAGGGTAGAAGTCTACCACTTTAAACTATAGCACCACTTCCAGATTTTGAGTGGTTCATTAGAGATAAGAGTCTCACAGGGACTGTTATACCCCCAGCTGGCTTCAAACTGCAATACTCAGATCTCAACCTCCTGAATACTAGGATTATAGGCATAAGCCACAGTCTCTCGGCTGGCTGTTTGATTATTTTGCTTTTAAGGATTACTGCCAACGTCTGGGATATAAAAAGAAAGAAAAAAATCACAGCATGCCTATAATCCTAGCTATTCAGTAAGATGAGAATTACAGGATTGTGGTTCAGTGCATGCAGTAAAGTCCACAAGACTCCATCTCTAAAATAAGCAACAAAATAAGCAACAAAAAACTGACTGGAGACATGGCTCAAGGGGTAGAGTACTAGCCAAGCAAATAAGTTGAGCAAACACAAGGCTGAGTCCAAACCCTTGCACCATTAATAAAAAAAAAAAGTGTTATAGGCCTGACGCCCATGGCTCACACCTATAATCCTAGCTACTCAGGAGGCTGAGATCTGAGGATCACAGTTCAAATCTAGTCTGGGCAGGAGACTCATGTCTCCAATAAACCACTCAGAAACAGGAAGTGGCACCGTGGCTCAAATGGCAGAACGCTAGCCTTGAGAAGAGCTGAGAGCCAGGACCAAGCCCACCACCAACCAAAAAAAAAGTCAATTATGTGCCTTTTTTGCAATGTAACTTAGATTACATCTGTTATCTAGCTTGTATCACATCTGCTGAGACTGACCTAACAGACTGACCTAACAGCTATGAAGATCTTCTGAGAAGGTAACTTATTAACTGAGGAAAGATTTCTTTAAAAAATAAAGGTGTGGTCTGGGAAGGTGGCTCAGTGGTAGAGTGTTTGCCTTGAATGCTTGAGACCCTGGGTTCGATTCCTCAGCACCACATAAGCAGAAAAAAAGCCAGAAGTGGCGCTGTGGCTCAAGTGGTAGAGTGCTAGCCTTGAGCTGAAGAGCTGAGGACAGCGCCCAGGCCCAGAGTTCAGGCCCCATGAACGTACCCCCCCCAAAAAAAATAATAAAAATTTTAAAAAAGGTGTATGGTTTAGTATCTAAAAGATTCCCTGCCTTACACCTAGTTTTCTGCTGACCTAAAAAGGGGGGGAAGCTTTTGTTTCCAATAATGCATTTATATTCTTTTTTCCCCATACTGAGTCTTGAACTTCAGGCCTAAAACTCTTGCTCAGCTTTCTCACACAAAACTGGTGCTCTAACACCTGAGCTACAGCAGTTTCTCTATTTGTTTGGAATATCCAAGTTATTATCCTCTGACATCATCCATGCTGACACAAAAGATCTAAAAGGCAAACCAGAATGACAGCATAAGATATTCAAAACAGCAAATGGAGATGGGCGGGGTGGCTCATACCTGTAATCTTAGCTACTCAGCAGGCTGAGATCTGAGGATCACGGTTCAAAGCCAGCCTGGGCAGGAAAGTCTGTGAGACTCTTATCTCCAATAAACTACTAGAAAACTGGAAGTGGCGCTGTTGCTTAAGTGGTAGAGCACTCGCCTTGAGCTGAAAAGTGCAGGGACAGTGCCCAAGCCCAGAGTTCAAGCCCTACTACTGACCAAAAAACAAAAAAAATAACAACAACACAAAACAGCAAATGGACAGCTGTCATGTCTGTGGCCAATGGGCAGAGCAATTTATTAAGCCAGCATAGGTAGTTTAAGTAAGGCAGTGTAAAGGAAAGATCTCTGGAATCTGGGCTACAGTTTTCTGATGTCAGCTAAGTCCTGGCTAAGCTCTGTAACCTGACTGTATGACCAAGGACAGCTCTGTGACTATCTTCAATAATGGCCAACAACAGAGACTGACCCATGACCTCACGGAGCATAGGGAAGACAGCCTCTAGGCTGTGCTCTTTCTGAGGACTCTTAAAGTAGCTTTTTTCAAGGGATTCACTGAAGAGCTGCTCTGTACAAATCTTTGTCTAAATCTTGACAAAGATTAGAGAAAAATAGAAACATGAAGATGCCTCTATCATATTATAGATACTTAAGGCTGGGGACACAAATAACAACTATTAGATCATTTTACAGGCAAAAGGAATGATACAATAGAATGAAGACCACTCCAGCTTTCAGTCCTCTTGTCCTGAGACAGTAAATGGGCTGCAAATTGATACTATGAGACAGAATTGGCAAGTTGTACTGACATTTTCTCCCAATTCCTGTGACAGTCATTTCTCCCATTTAGTTTGAAAACTATTTCCAAAGTGAAAGATGAGGTGAGAAAATCCTTCTCAGAGAAAGTAGCTATAAAAAACATGGGGTAGTTTATTTACAAATTCAAAACATTGGAATGACACTGTTAAAGCATTCACATTTTCAAAATTAAAAAATAAGAAAAGAAAGCCAGGTGTCAGTGGCTCCCACTGAAAGACCCCAGACTCCAGTATATGTTCACCCATTGAGCCCCCCATTGAGCCCTTTAAGGAAAACTGCTGCCCCTTCCCCTGCATACCTAAGAGAGCGAAGCAGGACACAGGCAAGTCATTACATGCCCTAAAACCAGACATTCCTGGAAAATAGCCGACCCACCCGTCCCTTCCTGTAAAATTCAGCTCTAATAGCAGGGTAGGGCAGGAGGTAATAAATCACTTGTCAAAATTAGGGAACGAACAGTTTCGGAGCATAGCGACCAGCACAGACTTGTCAGGGCAAGTACCGACACGTCAGCTTTCCCCCAACCCCACCTACCCCATCTGGCCAGCGTAACCTGACCAATCCTCACCCTGAGCATAATTTGAAATTAACCAATCAATACCCTGTAACCAGGCATCTCGCTTCTGTAACCTCGCTTCTGCTGCCCATAAAAATAGGGTGCTTTCAGGCACTTGGCGCGCAAGTCTCCCGATAGACTCTGTCGCCCCGGGTACCCGTGTAACCGGTTCCCAGATACTCAACCCGAACCTTGTGGATCTCGAGGTTGAGTGCACCTGGGAGCCGAGGCATGCCCGAATAAACCTCTTGCTGTTTGCATCTGCACAAGTGGTCTCGTTGTTCCTTGGGGAAGGGTCTCTTCAGATTGAAGGACACCCCACGCCTTCGGGCGTCTTTCATCTGGGGGCTCGTCCGGGATAGAGACCCCCACCCAGGGACCACCGACCCATTTTCGGGAGGTAAGCTGGCCAGCATCTGTGTGTCGTCTGTGTGCTGTCTGTGTGCTGTCTGAAGTCACGTGTGGCCAATTACTGTGCGCTTGCGAATCTGGTGAGTTCGGCCGTTCTCGTCTGTATCAGGCGGACCCGTGGAGGAGCTGACGAGCTCGTACTCCTGACCGCGGTCCCCAGGAGACGTCCTGGGGGCTTCTGGGAGCCTGAAAAAGTGGCTCATCAGGGTGGCCTGAAATATTGGCCCGTCAGGGTGGCCTGAAATATTGGCCCGTCAGGGAGCCTGAAAAAGTGGCTCATCAGGGTGGCCTGAAAAAGTGGCCCATCTGGAACTCAGTCCTCTTTTAGACGCATGATTTGCCTAGGAGACGAGAGATCCGGACTCTCAAAACAGTCTCCGCCTGGTTTTTGCCTTCGGCTGATTGTCGAAACCGCGCAGCGACAAAGTAGCGTGACCAGTTATAATTTGTAATGTTGTTTGCTGTAGAGTTTTGGTTGCTTGCATTGCTGCTGCCCCTGTGGTTTGTTTTTCTGTTGGTTTGCTGCCTTTGCCTTCGCTGTGGGGAATCTGGGAGAGTGTGTTACTGCTAATAAGCTTGTGTTACTCCTTAGGTTAAACCCAAACAAGCCTCCATCAGGTTTTGCTTTTGGTTTGTTAACAACAGCGCGCAGCGAAGCTAAGTGTAGTCTGTATTGTGGTCTGTATTGTTGTTTTTGTGTTCGTTAACAGTTTTAAAATGGGACAAACTGTCACGACCCCTCTCTCCCTAACCCTACAACATTGGAGAGAGGTACAAACGTCAGCTCACAATCTTTCAGTAGAAGTTAAGAAAAGAAAATGGATAACTTTTTGTTCATCAGAATGGCCCACTTTCAACTGTGGCTGGCCACGGGAAGGAACCTTTAATCTAACCATTGCCTTACAGGTTAAGGCCAAAGTCATGGACCCGGGACCGCACGGACACCCAGACCAGGTCCCCTATATTGTTACTTGGGAAGCTCTTATTTTAGAACCTCCCCCGTGGATGAAACCCTTCTTATCTACCCCGGCCCCCCAAATCCCTACCCCCTTAACCCTTCCATCTGCCCCTCAGCTCTCTCCCCCACTCCTTCCCTCTCCAATTTCCCAACCTCAGCTCTCTCTCCTTCCCGGGGAGTTTAGCCATGGTCGGCCACTCCCATCTGAAGTTGCTTTTTCTGTTTGGCGCCTGTCTGTTTTTGTGTTTCTGTTTAGTGTTAATTGTTTCTGTTGTCTGTTTTGTTGTCCTTAAAGGGATGGGGAAGCAACTAACAACCCCCTTAAGTCTGACTATAGATCACTGGAAGTCACAGCCTGAGCCGAGATTGTCAGGTTTTGGGAACTTGCTTATTTGTCAATTATGAAATTGCCACTGACCATCTGCAGGTGGCCTCAGTTAGATCTTAGCCTCGGGCCTTGGCTCGGGGGTCTGAGCATGGGGGAGAACCTGTCAGTCTGAGGGAACGGCCGCTAGGGACTTCCTTCCCTTGCCCCAAGATGACTGGGAATTCGCCTCTGCCTTGGAAGGCCCCTGGGTCAACGTCTGCAGGACTCTAAGAGAAAAATCCTCCGGAGGTGAGTAGGGGGGTTGAGTCCCCTGGTAAATGAATGGTGGTGAGATGTCGCCCCATTCACTGAGACTTGATTTTGTCTTTGTGGCCACATGTTTGTCTTGTTAACTTTAGTGTGTTGTTTTATGGGGTAGGAAAGTTCTGGGTGAGTGTGGCAGGCTCACCCAGCAGACTCTGGATTCAGCTTGCTGAGTGAGAACAGCACAGAGTTCCGGTAGGGATAAACTGGGGCCCATTAGTCCCCAACTCAGCCTTCAGTTCTTGTCTAGTCCTGTTTTTAGAATTGGTACCAGTTTAAATGTGGATCCTTGGTTTTTGTGTTTATCTGTGTTTTTGTTATTTATTTATTTAAACATCTCTGAGGGAATAAAAGTTCCAGCTGGGCTTGGTCACAGACCTGCTATGCCCACCCTCCCTGTGAGGCATGGAAGGTTACTGGGCTAGTTTGGTTCCCTTCAAGCCTCAGGCTGCACCTTCTCCCAGTGGAGGCTGCTGGAGGAGAGGAAAGGGCATAGAAGGCTGTGTACCTGGTTTGGACTTCTCAGCTAGTTCTGTCTAAAATTGGGTTAAAAAAATCAGGCCAGTTTAGTCTTAGGTGACTCCCTCCCTCAGCCCTCCTCCAACTCAGAAGAGATTCAAAAGCCTTGCTAACAAGCAAACTCTGTGAAAATGAAGCACAACAAAGGTACATAGTTCTAAAAGAAATACTGTCTTAAATTTTTTGTTTAAAACCTTTAGAAAGTGTACGTACAACTGATTTTGATTTTTGCGCGCTTTAAGATCTGTGTGTTTTGTGTGTGTCTGTGAACGTGTTCAAAGATAAAAAATTGTCAGCATGCTGTAACAATTGGGTGAGTTTAAATTTAAAAATTCAAAAGGTTATGAGGTTTGGACATTACCAAAAATTTTTTAAAAATCTTCACATTGTTTTAAATGGCTTTTTAAAAGGTTCTTTAACTTGCAAATTAGAAAATCTGGTATTTTAAAAACTAATATTTTAAAATGCATAAGTCTGTTTATACTGTAATCAAGTTATCTGGCTTAACAAAAATGCATTGGCTGTTTGGGGTCTAATTCCCTTGGCTAAAATTTGGGGATAAATATTAGAAATTTAAATGTAAAGGTTAGTTTAACACTGTCAAAGATGTTACCTGTTCTGTCTATCTAAAACTGTATTTCATTTGAGAACCAAGAGAAGAGACGGGGAAAAACTTAGAAACCAACAGAAGACCTATCTTTAGGGGTGAAGGGTGAACAAGTAGAAGTGCAGTTCAGCTGGTCATGCAGTGGGACAGGCCCTGGGAGGAGTCCAAGCATGATGAGGCAAACTGGCACAAACGCAGTTCATCTAACCCTAAAGAGCCAGATTGGGTGTGTGCCTGCCTATTCCATAGGAGGGGCCAAGTGGCCCATCGTTGTTCTGTCTCTTTTCCCTGCAGATAGGCACTGAAAACATGATGGTTAAAATGAATGATGTGATAATCTGATTAGTATTGCTAAACTTTCCCTTGGATGTGTTAACATTAAAATTAGGAAGGCCTTAAAAAGAGGGTAAAAAGTTATTTGTATAATGTGGCTTACTTTCAATTATGTTTTACAATTAGGATGTTTTTAAAAGTTATAAAGATGTTAAATCTAGCTTTGTGGTATAGTAAAGGTGACTGTAATTCTTGCATTAAGGAAAATTGTCATTTGAGTTTAAAAATCTTAATGTGTGTCTGTTTTAAAACAAGCAGCCAAGAGGCAATGAGTAACACTTGGCCTCAAGATTTCAAGGGATCTTTTCAAAACGCAAATAATAACCAAAGTATAAAATATTAAAGGTGATTAATAAGAGGTTAAAAAATATATAGGGAATGAATTTTTGGATATAAAATTTAAATGTAAAATTGTTCTTGACATTGGCCTCAATGTGCACACAGGAAAAATTAGGATTACCAAAATAATTGCTATTCTAGTTTGCTCTTATAGGTTTGTCAAGTTTCCAGCAAGCCCAAAGCAAAGCACAGAGAATTCTTACAAGTTGTCAGATGTAACTTTGACTCTTAATAAGTTTCAGGTAAGAGCATGCTTAAAAGCTACTTCTATGTTGACCACCTTGTTGCTTTTAATTGGAGTAAAATGGCCTTTTGTAAGACTCATTGATCTGCAAACTGGTTCAAAGCCAGCCCGGGCACAAAAAGGTCCCTGTGAGACTGTCACCTCTACTCAGCCAGCAGAGTGCTGAAAGAGCAAGCAGAAATGCTTTGGGACTCACAGTGGCAGAGTACTAGCCCTGGACTGAAGAGTTAAGGGACAGCATTCAAGCCCCGAGTCTGGGACTCAAAGTGGCAGAGTGCTAGCCTTGAGCTGTAGAGCTGAGGGACAGTGCTCAGGCCCTGAGTTCAAGTCCAGCAACCAGCTAAGGAAAATGCCAATGAGGCATTTATCCCAATGTAGAGAAGACACTCCTGGGACAAAAAGCAATGGTGGAGCATCCAGAGGCAGTAAGCCACTGCTTACTGCAGAAGTGTCAGATCCTAGAGTCATTTGTGCGTCACTGCCACTGCAGAAGTGTCAGATCCTAGAGTCATTTGTGCGTGGCCCTTCAAAACTGATCAGAGCCGGGAGGTCATAGGAAGATAGTTTGGAAGCATGCCTAATGTTCATGACTACCTTGTAAGGGACAGGAACTTGCCAGTCCTCTGTGATAGTAAAAAGCTAATGTTATAAAATGTGGGGGGTAGTTTAAATCTTAACCCCTTTATGTGCCAAAAGCTCTAATTGGCAGTAATATTGAGCTGACACCAGTTACATGAAATTCATCTTCTCAGGAAAAAGTTTGTAAACCTGAGAGTGTGTTTCTATTGATATCTGTCTAAAGGCCTGCAAAGGTAACTCAGGCATTGTGTTAGGGTTACTAGAGATCACATTCCTAAGTCATCCAGAAAGATGCTTTTACAAACCAGAGTGCTAAACAAGCTATACTGCTATAGCTGGAGAAAAGGTCTATGCAGTTGTCAAAAGTTAAATATTGTTCTTAATGACTTCTAACCCTGATGGCCTCTTTGTAAAATAGGCTAAGGTTATAGGCTCCTGGCTAGGTAAGATCAACGCCCCTAAAGTCAGCTTGAAGAAGTTACAGAAGATGGACCTTCGCCCTTCTACCCCTATTTTAAGATCAAGAGTCCAGAGTCAGTTTTGGAAAAATGAGGCGAAATAGATAAAATAATTTTTAATAAGGACATAAAAAAATAGTGTTAACTGTTGTAGGTGTGCAAGGTGTGGAGACTGCATTTGTCAGAGATGGTTACAAGACTAAGCCTTCTGTGTCTATTTACAAAAATATCTGGTTAGTAAAAAGTTGTGATTTTGGCAAATTGTCCTGAGCTATTGTTTAAAAGATCTTAAAAACCAACAGGATCAAAGCCTGCCAAGCCTAGGCAATGTATCTTTAACCAGTCTGTGTAGGAATTTACAGCCCAGCATGAGGTGTGACGACAGTCCCTTGGAGCCACTGAGAGACCCTGCTGTTCCGGTTGCTGCTGCTGCTGCTGTACACCTTAATGGGTAAAGTTCAACGACGGCCTGACAGTTACTTGGAGGAACTCCTGCTTGATTCCATCACCTAAGTCTGCTTCATGGTTGACTGCTGCTAAATCTAAGATCTTGTGGGACATTCTTTTGGGTGATATCCAGAAACCCTTTCTTCCCACAGTGGATATTGGGGACAAGGATATCACTGGCTTGCTTGTCTTAGGCACTTCAGTGCATAGTAACTGGAAATCCACTCTATGTTCACAGCCTAGTTTGACTTTGATATGGTAATAACCTGAGTGTGTTATCAATAGAGGTAATACTCTTAGCCTTAAAATCTAGCAAGCTTCTGCATCACGGTGGTGCCTTAAGGCTGTTCTAAGATAAAGGTTCCGCAAGCCAAAGGAAAATTGGGCAGTTTTAAACTACAGCCACAAAGATGGTCAAGAGATTGTAAAGAAAGAGGGTGGTAATGAAAGCCTTGGGAAAGGAATTGTAAAGAAAGAAGGAAGTAAAGAAAGCCTTGGAAAGAGAATTGGGGAAATTTGAAAAGTAAGGATTGTCTTTAAGACAAACCTCAGAAAGTTTAAGTATGTCGCAAATGGTATGAGTATGTCTTAAAATTGGAGCTTACAAGTACAGCTGGTATAAAATTGATACACGGAGTCAGGACCCTAGACAAACTCAAAGAAAGATTAGACAAAAGACAGCAAGAGTCAGCATCCCAACAAGGCTGGTACGAAGGATTATGGAACTGGTCCCCATGGTTCACTACCTTAATATTCTCCTTATTGGGACCGCTAATACTACTCTTGTTAACCCTCACCTTAGGCCCTTGCATCATAAATCGCTTAATACAATTTGTAAAGGACCGCCTATCGGTCGTACAGGCCCTAGTATTAACCCCACAATATCATCAACTTAAATTAACGGAGGGATCTCCAGTTGAATGAAGGATTTCATTCAGGCAAAAAGAAAATGGGGGAATGAAAGACCCCAGACTCCAGTATATGTTCACCCATTGAGCCCCCCCATTGAGCCCTTTAAGGAAAACTGCTGCCCCTTCCCCTGCATACCTAAGAGAGCGAAGCAGGACACAGGCAAGTCATTACATGCCCTAAAACCAGACATTCCTGGAAAATAGCCGACCCACCCGTCCCTTCCTGTAAAATTCAGCTCTAATAGCAGGGTAGGGCAGGAGGTAATAAATCACTTGTCAAAATTAGGGAACGAACAGTTTCGGAGCATAGCGACCAGCACAGACTTGTCAGGGCAAGTACCGACACGTCAGCTTTCCCCCAACCCCACCTACCCCATCTGGCCAGCGTAACCTGACCAATCCTCACCCTGAGCGTAATTTGAAATTAACCAATCAATACCCTGTAACCAGGCATCTCGCTTCTGTAACCTCGCTTCTGCTGCCCATAAAAATAGGGTGCTTTCAGGCACTTGGCGTGCAAGTCTCCCGATAGACTCTGTCGCCCCGGGTACCCGTGTAACCGGTTCCCAGACACTCAACCCGAACCTTGTGGATCTCGAGGTTGAGTGCACCTGGGAGCCGAGGCATGCCCGAATAAACCTCTTGCTGTTTGCATCTGCACAAGTGGTCTCGTTGTTCCTTGGGGAAGGGTCTCTTCAGATTGAAGGACACCCACGCCTTCGGGCGTCTTTCACCACCTGTAACCCTAGCTTCTCAAGAGGCTGAGATGTAGAGAATCCAGGTTCAAATCCAGCTGGGGCAGCAAAGTCTGTGACACTCATTTCCAATGAATCCCAGAAAAAAACAGGAGTGGGGCAGTGGCTCAAGTGGTAGAGTGCTATCCTTGAGCCAAAGGAGCTGAGGGACATTGCCAAGGCCAAGTGTTTAAACCCCATGACATGCAAAAAATGGCAATAACTCCATGTCTGTGTATATATGGCTGTATTTTTATTGGTGAAGCTCCTGAGTAGTAGCTATGATGAAAGGTACTAAACTAGGAAATGTACTTGGAATATAATTATTTTATATGACAGTGGATGTTCCAGGGCTCTCCTAACTGTTCCCCATTTAGCCTGAGGGTTTCTCTGTACCCCAGGCTGTGGAAGGAAGTCTGACTCATTGTTTGAACAGTGGACCAACCAAAAGGCCACTTGGGTACAACTATGCAACAAATATCTCCATCTGGGCCAATGGCTATGGATAAGTGTAGGTGGCCACTGAAGGCCAGGAGATACACGCTTCTTTGTACTCCAAGCTATATTTTACCCAGTCCTCTTTTTTGACAAAAATCCTTCAATTCTGCCTCATCCTGTGGCAGGTAAAGTTCCATGCACTTATCCTGCCTGTGTGAGATTATACTCTAAAGTTCAAATGAACTTCTAAATTTAACTCAAGAGTCTAACACAACTAAGGAACTGAACCCAATAAAAAATTTCATTATGGGCGATGATGAGCCAATGATGCTTCTTCAAGGATTCCAAAGGCTCTGGTGGCTCATGAAGGAACTGCCACCTATGCAGAGTTCTATATCTCTTCCTAAGTATAGAAATATGAGAAAACATCAGCAAACATTCATCTTAGAATTTCCCCATAAATATTTACAGTGTCAGAGCTTTTTATCTCTGTAGGAACCTTACTCAAACCCATAGAGTTTCTACTGGAGAAAAGTCCTACCCATGTAGGGGCCCAGCCTAGAGCTGTTGCTCAAACTCAATTTCATATGAATCATAAGGGATAAAAACCATAACCATATGGGGTAAGGCCTTTATTTGAATTTAACATGTTATTGAATATCAAAGACTTCATATGGTACAATAAGGACATATATAAATTAATATATTAAACATATATTACGTTTAATATTACAAATACATATTGCCTATCTATCACATGCCTATTACATAGCTATTGCATATTTACTCCATATATTACATATCTATTCCATGTACATGTATAATATATTGTATATTTGAATGGACATGGGAAAGCTTTGTAATACTTATGTTCTTTGTCATTGGCATTAAAATAAAAAAGAATTCACTGGAAATTCCTTCATTCAGTTGAAGTTTCTAGTCATCATTCATTGACATAGGATCCAGATTCAACTGGGTGACTAGGAAACACTGAGCGCATGAGGGCCTCAGGGCCTGGAAGGGAGAGAGTCCTGAGGCTCTATCTATAGAGGAGGGTAATAGGTTTCTGATATTTATCTCTGTAACCTGTCCTCTTCTCACATTCCTTCACCTTACATCTAGCCATTAGCTTCTGTCACTCCTCATATCTGCATCAGTTGAGTATTCACCCATAATTCTGCATGAAAGCAGCAGTCTATAATCCCTGGACTCTGTGTTTCTGCAAATCCTGGAGGATGTGACACAAAGTAAGGGAACAGATAACCCCAAGCCAGAGGGGTCTGTCCAAATCTGGTACTACTCTGCAGTTTCAGAATGTTCATTGGCCACTATTAATTTGTTCAATTTAATCATCAGCCCAAGGCCATCCAGGGCAGGAAAAGATGAGACTCCATGTCTAAGTAACCAGTAAAATGCCAGACTAGAAGCATGGCTCAAGTATTTTAGTGCTATTCAAACAAGCCAAGCAAATCTGAGCCTTGAGTTCAAACCCTACTATTGACAAAAATAAGTTTATTAACTCATGAAGATTTTATATTGGCCTAATTCATTTCTCATAAATCCAGAACTTAAATGAATGTGTGATTGTGTACAAAAACCCCCTACTATGTACATGGGAGTGAGTGAGCTTGTAAAGTAAAATAAAAAGTTTTGATGTAACTGCATAATATATGTATATTATGCATAATATATGTATATTATATAATATCTACTCAACTTGATATGAAAAAGTATCATATTTATAAATATTAGGACAAATCAGTTTCAATATGATTATACTGTTCTAAAGGTGCTAAAAATGAACTTTCTAGTGTTTGTCCCATTCCATGGTTTTCTTAACATGATAAATCTAGTATATATAGCTTAATTAGTCTGAGAAATTAGTAAAAGCTTAGAGACAACATTAAAAAATACCAGAAAATGAGATTTCATGAAACATACCTTTTAGACATATAAGAGACATTCAATGCCAAAAGTTAATTCAATAAAATAATGCAGAGGAATACACACAAAATAAAAGTATTGAAAGACCCAAGACCCCCTGGGGTGCTTTCTTCAATGGGAGGGCACCCCAAGAACCAAGACTCCAAACCAGCAGCTGCAATAAGCAAGAGGAGTTTATTTGGCGTTTGCGCAAACGGGCTCTCTGTCCAGGGCAGACAGGGAGCCCTGAGCAGCGGTTACAGGCACTTTTAAAGACAAAAGCCCCAGGATTAGCATAAGACCCCAGGTTCCCCGGGATTGGCTCAGTTTACTACACGGGGAAGTTTATAACACTCTTTGTAATAAGACAATTAGTGCAGACAAAGGTAGGCACTCTGGGAGATAAGGGTTAGGAGATTTACAGTGTTACAGGTTTGTGATTGATTAACAATTTGGCCTAGTCTGCAGAGCTCACCAGATGGCCCTTATCTTGAGCCCCCTAAACTGGGAATTTCTGCACAGGAATGCCGAGGAACATACTCTTTGTTCATTTGGGGAAATTATTTATTAGCTCTTTATTTACAACTACAGGGCTTGTCCCAGGGCCGACACCTAGACTCCTAGACTCCGAAGCTTTTTCTATATCTCCAGGGAGGGGAAGGGTCAGTGCTAGCAAGTTTACAGAAGCAAAACCAGCAGTTAGCATTTGTAAAAAGGTAACTCTAATTTTTAATCTTTCAGTATCAGAGGTCTAATACAATGTGTTTGTGCCTTGCAGCTGTCTAGGTGTTTAGTACTGCTCTGGCAACAAATACTAAACTTTAAATACATAACATATATTAATATTACATTAAACATATTAAATGTGTGTTAATTAATATATGACATAATTTAATATATTTATATAATTATATTGTATACATTTATATTATATTATAATATACTTCATTTTATTAAATATATTTATGTATTGTGCTATACATAAATATATATTTAGTATTATTTTATAATTATTATATATATATATATACATTTTTTTTGGTCAGTCGTGGGGCTTGAACTCTGGGCTTGGGCCCTGTCCCTGCGCTCTTCAGCTCAAGGCAAGTGCTCTACCACTTGAGCCATAGTGCCACTTCTAGTGGTTTATTGGAGATAATCTCATGGGCTTTCCTGCCAAGGCTGGCTTTGAACCATGATCCTCAGATCTCAGCCTCCTGAGTAGCTAGGATTACAGGTGTGAGCCACCAGCACCCAGCTTAATGATTATATTTTATATAATATAAAGTATATATTAATTTGTTCACTATATATAATTAAGATTATATATCAGTGCCCTCCTGGCTTGACAGTACCTTCCAAACCTCAGGAAAAGTTTATCATAATAACCTGGCTCTAGACTGACATTTACAATTCGTTTTAGCTATAGAGAGTGCACAACCTCTTCCATATTAAATTAAAATCTATTTAACATCCAAATACCTCACTCTGCCTGACAATCATCTTTTACTTTACAAACCAGAATATCTTTCTGGACATGCATGTCCCGACTGAAGATGGATGGAGTCTGCTGGACAGAGGGGTGTTCATTTGTTTCCTCCTCGAGTCTCATTCATATTTTTTGTATGTTTTTGTATGTGGGGCACTGGTGCTCACGTCTCAGGATTGGCACAAAAATAAAGAGAAAATGAAAAAGGAGGAACATGGAGGGGAAGTCCAACAAACTTTTTGTGTGTTTTTGTTTTTGTTTGGTTCATCATTTATGGGGCAGTGGTGCTCATTCTAGCTCCCTCAGGAAGCTGAAATCAGGAAGATCTCAGTGGGAGTCCAGCCCTAGAAGGAGGAAAGGCCATGAAAAGCACGTCTCCAAACAGCTAGCTCAAGCTAGAAGTAGAGCTGTGGCTCAACTTTTAGATTGCTACCATGGAGTGAAAAAACTGAGGGAACAGCGCAACTCAGACCCTGCGCTCAAATCCCAGGAGTAGGAAAAAAAGAAAGAAAGAAAAAAGGAAAGAAAAAAGAGAAAGAGAATGTAAGGCAGATCATTACAAAGTTTTTGTGGGTTTTTTGTTTGTTTTGTTTTGTTTTGTCCAGTCCCAGAGCTTGAACGCAGGACCTGGGAACTATCTCAGAGCTTCTTTTGCTCAAGTCCAGTGCTCTATCTACCACATCACCAACACCCCAACAAATTCAACTCAGGCCCTGAGTTCAAATCACAGGAGTTGCAACAAAAAAGATTAAAAAAAAAAAAAGAAAGAAAAATGAAAAGGAAGAGGATAGAGGGAGATCCAATAAAATTTTTGTGCCGTTTTTGTTTTTGTTTTTGCCAGGCCTTGGGTTTGAAATTAGGGCCTGGGAAATGTGCCTGAGATTTGTTTGCCCTATGCTGGCATGCTACCATTTCAACTACAGCTGAACTGGGCAACCCAGGCCCTAGGTTCAAATCCCAGGACTGTAAAATGAGTGGTGTGGAGATCACAATAAAAGGTTTACATATTTTGCCCCCTTCAAAATACTGAAGCATTTTCTCTTTGCCAGTCTTGGGTCTTGACCTGGGAACGGTCTGAGTTTTCTTAGCACTAGGCTGGGGCACTACCACTTGTCCCACAGACAAACTGGGCAGTTGAGGCCCTTTGTTCAAGCCCCAGGACTGGCAAAAAACAATGGCCAGAAGGTCTCAACAAACATTCTATGTTTGCTTTATGTTCCCCCCCCCTTTGCCAGTCATGGGTCATAAAGTGAGGGCCTCGGGACTGTGCCTGACCTTTTTTTGCTCAAGACTGATGCTCTATCACTTGACACACAACTTAAACAGGAAACCAAGACCTGAGTTCAAATCCCAGGAATGGCAAAAAAAAAAAAAATTAGAAAGAAAATGGCAAGGAGGTCCCAACAAACATTTTAGGTGGTTTTTTTTTTTTTTTTTTTTTTTTTTTTTGCCAGTCATGGGGCCTGAACTCTGGGTCTGGGTGCTGTTCCTCAGCTCTTCAGCTCAAGACTAGCGCTCTACCACTTGAGCCACAGGGCCACTTCTGGCTTTTTCTGCTTATGTGGTGCTGAGGAATCGAACCCAGGGCCTCATGCATGCAAGGCAAGCACTCTACCACTGAGCCACCTTCCCAGCCCCCATTTTAGGTGTTTTTAAAAAATTCATTATTTATTTATTTTGGTGCCAGTGCTAGGGCTTGAAGTCAGGGGCCTGGGAATGGTGTTTAAATTTACTTTGTCTTATGCTGGCACAATAGCACTTGACCCACAGCTGAATGAGACAACCCAGACCCTAAGTTCAAATTGCAGGACTGGCCAAAAAAATGGTGAGGAGAACCCAACAAACTCTCTAAGTTTTTTGTTTGTTTGTTTGTTTTCAGCCCCAGGGCTTGTTCTCTTTCCCAGTCCTGTGGCTTGAAGTCAGGGCCTGGGAAAAGTGTATGAATTCCTTTGCCATATGCTGGTGCAAGAGAACTTGACCCACAGCTGAACCTGGCAACACAGGCCCTAAGTTCAAGCCCCAGGACAGGCAAAAGAAAACAATACTGGGAAAGTGTATGAGTGATTTATTAATATTGTTGTTGTTATTATTAAAAGAATAAATGGCATTTCATTACTCAAATGAATCACACGGTCATCCTGTTGGCAGCCAGGCCATATTTATTAGCAGATTCTCTCTTTCTCAGAGAATGCTATGGTGCCATGAGCCTGAGGGCAGCTGGAGGAGTCACCCTGGGCTATGCCTGCCTTTGTACCCTAAAATAGTCAGATTGACCCCTCATGGTCATCCCTGTGGGATCTGCCTTCCACGCCTGAGTTGGGAGGGCAGTTAGAGGCCCCCTCCTCTCTTCCCTTGCTCACAGTAGGCTGTGACCACCGCCTGTGGTGGTAGGTCCCTGTGGTCTCCATGTCCACTGTGGGATCCATCATGGAGAGGCAGAGCCATCAGGTACTAGGGCTCTGAAGACAGTAGAGGTTTGTGACCACTGCAGGGAACAGAGGTCTGCCATTTTCCCACTCAGGCCAGTGATGGGCCTGTACTGTAAAGATGAGCATGGAGCATGATGTGGGCCTGCATGCAAATTCTGGGAAGCCACCACAAGTCAGCATGCTCAATGATGTCTGAGCACAACAAATCTCAAAATATGTGGCTTGGTGGATGAGATGGAGGGCAGGGAGGGGTGGAGAAAACAGAATTAAGCATTGCTCCATTTTTCCCTAATGTTTTCATTCATCCCTGCTCTGTAGACCAGACAGGAGACTCAGAGAGGTGATGAGACAAGGCGGTGGTCACACAGGAACAGAACTGGGATGCTATCAAGTCTGTTGGACTGCAGTGTCTAGCCCCTTCCTTCAGCATAAATTGGTGGTGTGGTCAGAGTCTGGAACTGGCTGTTTGTGCACAGAGCCAACTTTCAAATAACCCCTGTCCTTCCCCAACCTGAGAATATTTAGAACTTGTCACCTCTTGCTCTCTCCTCCTTTTCTACTTGAGGCTACGAGGGTCTGTGGACTCAGAGTCTGGGAGACTGGGTTCCAGTCTTCCCTCAGCATCTGTAAATTTATGAAGCCTTCATATATTCATAATGAAATTTCACCAGCTTAAACTTCTAAAGTCAAGTGTCTGATAACCCCTGCCTCAACTTGTAATTACCTTGAAGGACAGTGTGCCTAGTATTGCCCAGATCTTGCATATTTATGTGCTGGTCCTCAGGCTTGAAATCAAGTACTGGACTCTGTCCCTGAGCTTTTTTCTCAGGGACTTGAACCACAGATTTACTGCTGGCTTTTTTTGTGGTTAACTAGAGATAAGAGTCCCATAGACTGTCTTGCTCTGGCTGGCTTCAAACCTTTGTCCTCATATCTCAGCCTCCTGAGTAGCTAGGATTACAGTGTGAACCACTGGCATCCAGGAGATCTTAGACATTTTAAGAGAAGTTAGAAGTATTACTGGGCACTGGTGGCTCACACCTGTAATCCTAGCTACTCAGGAAGCTGAGAATCTGAAAATAAAAACTCAAAGCTAGCTCAGTCTTTAAAACTCTTATCTCTAATAAACTTCTCACAAAAAGCCATAAGTCATGATGTAGCTCAAGTGGTAGAGCATCAGCCTTGAGCATAAAGAGGCTCAGGGACAGTACCCAGGTCCTAAGTTCAAGGCCCAGGACGGGCAAAAAAAAAACCTTGTAGATGATGGAGGTTATAAACTTAGGGCTTCTTGTTCTTGCTTAGCTCACATGCTGATGGCTGGTACTCTGTCACTTGAGTCTTGTCTCTAGTCCAGCACTTTTGCCTCTAATTGGAGATGGGTGTCTTGTGGACTTATCTACCTGAGCTGGATTTGAACACCAACCCTCCAGGTCTCAAGCTCCTGAGATGCTATGAATATAGATATGAACCATTGGTGTTGGGTTAGGAAGTGTAAATCTTTATGTTAAATACATGTTTTAAAATGGCTCATGCCTGAAATCCTAGCTACTCAGGAGGCTGAGATGTGAGGATTGTAGTTGGAAGCCAGCTTAGTGTAGGAAAGCCTATGAAACTCTTATTTCCAATTAACTAAAAAAAAAAAACCCTGGGAAGTGGTGCTGTAGCTCAAGTGGTAGAGCACTCGCCTTGAGCTGAAGAGCTGAGGGACAGTGCCCAGGCCCAGAGTTCAAGCCCCACGACCGACAAAAAAAAAAACAAAAACAAAAACCCTGAAAGTGGAGGTTTGGTGCAAGTGGTAGATTGTTAACCATGAGCATAAAAGCTCATGGCCCTCAGTTCAAGCCTCAAGACCAGCACAATCAAAAAGATGAAAAAGATTTACTTCCATGTTATAGAACAGAATGTAAACAAAGCTACTGATTCTGGCATAATTTTAATTAATTAATAATGATTCCAAATAACCTATCCATTATCTGAAATTCACTCACATCATGGAATATTTCACAGTTGGAAGAAAAGAATAGGAAAATCTGTATGTATATGGTGTGATCTCCAGGATCGTTTATATAAGAAAAGCAAGGTGTAGCCCAATGCACTGAAAATTGCTATGCAAACTTGAAGCTGATGCCAGAATGCATGTACAAAGCATACTGCACTGTCTGCCTTTTGCTGAGGGGGTAGGAAAAAGAAGAGAAAGTGAGAGAAAGAATATTCAGTAACTAGGGACAAGAGGTTCATTGGCTAAACCAGTGTCTCTCTTGGTGAACAGCCCAGGTGAGTTAGCATAGTGGAACTTTTCCTGAATATTGAACTTAGATTCCAGCAAGAATTAGTTCTAATACTAGATCTGCTCGTAACAGCCATAATGACCTTTTCCCTTGCTGGTACCTAACACAATTGTTATACATGGAATGATTTATGTGAGACTGGGACCCATTTGCCTGTCCATCATTGAATCCTAGCACCTGCTAAAGAGCCTGGTGTGTGATAGATTGGTTTGTGGGAAAAGAACCTTCTTTGTTTTGTGCTAGGGCCTTATTTCTTTCACTTGGCTTTTTCTGCTCAAGACCGTCTCTCTAGCACTTGAGTTTAATGGACTATTATGCCCAGGCTGGCTTTGAACCTCAATCCTAAGATCTCAGCCTCCCAAATAGTTTAGGATTACAGGCATGAGCACCAATGCCAGGCCTGATAAGTTATTAAATATGTGTTGAATAGATGAGTAAATAAGTGTGAAAGGGGATGGCTGGTTAAGTTCTCTCATCTGAAAAATGGAAACGAGAATAGAACCTACCTAGGATTTGGTGGGAATTAGTGAGGTTATATCTGTAATTGCTTCCTTCTTTCCTGTGTGTTCCTTGATCTCAGAGTCTGAGAAAGTCTAAATGGCTCAGCTAATCCTCTACCTTCTGATGCCAGCCAGGCAGATCCTAGGTCAACATCTAGCCCATAGAGGAGGTGGAGGCCAGCCCACAAAGCAGAAAATTTAGCCATTTTAGAACAGGGTGCCAATCAGGAGTTCTTTCTGCAGACATCTGAAATATGTCTCCTAGAGCAGGCCTAAAGGGGAATTATAAATTCCCATTTAGTAGGCAATAAAAAATCAGCATTCTTAGGTAATTTTTGTGTGGGAGGTCAGTTGGAGTAAAGACACAGATGATGTCAGGGATTGAACTGTGTTACTTCTCAGCTCCATTTTCCTCTGACTTTTTCTCAGAAAAAATTAGGGGCTTGGTATTCTTACTCTGGAAAGTTTGAGAATTGCGTAGAACAATAAGATAAGGTAGGGGTGATCGCAAGGGATAATGTAGTCACATTAGGCTAGAAACAGTATGGGCTGCTCAGCCCTAGAACTGTCAGGTGCTGGGAAGGGCAGTGATGGAAACCCAGAGACAAGGTAGTTTCAAGAAGGTTGTGTGAGAGGAACTGGGGCATTGCTTGTGGACACAGCCAACCTGTGGCACAATGCTAGATAGAGATCTGGAGAAAAACAAACCACCACCAACAGAACATCACTTTACTGTGGCTCTGAGCCCATTCTGTCCAGTGACAGTAGAAAAGACTTCTGTGCATGCATTTGTCAAGAGAGAGATGAGGGGAATCTGGGATAGAACACTTGAGCTTCTGTCCTCTGCTTTTAATGGGTCAGAGAGGATGTGTTAGCTTGGAGTGGTCTCAGTTTATGATCAAAGGTCAGATTCAAGAGGTAAGTAACAGGATATCAGGAAGCAGTATGGATTAAGGATACTCAGGGACAGGTCTTCAGCCAGGTGTAAGTGGCTCATGCCTGTAATCCTAGCTACTCAGGAGGCTGAGATCTGAGGATCATGGTTCAAAGCAAGCCCGGGAAAAAGTCCCAGTAAGACTCTTCTCTCCAATTAGCCACTCAAAAACCATAAGTAGTGCTGGGGCTCAAGTGGTAAGCACCAGCCTTGAGCACAAAGGGGCTCAGGAACAGCACCCAGGCCCTGAGTTCAAGCCCCATATCAAAAAAAAGAAGAATAGGTCTTCACACTGATCACTAGGGTAATGTCATGAACTTCCTGATGTCCTGTTATCTATCAGAATCCTGTGTAAACACAACAGGGCAAACAAACAAACCAGCAGCTTTCTGCTGGCATCAGGCTTCCCCTGCACACACCATTCAATCATGCTTTCTGCAATAGTCTTAGTTCCCAAGGGGCTCCTGAGTACCACAGGAAACCTTGGCCTTGACAGGTCCCCTACCTCCTCTCCCTGAACCCAACAGGAAAACAAAACAAAGAAGCTCAGGGAGGTATTCTGTATGGTCTGGCTGAGCCTAAGCAAGATGTCCTGGATAAGCCTCACATGGAGACTTACATCCAATACTGTCTCATCTGAATGGAGAGGCTACTATTTCCTTGACTTAATCTACATAACACCTGCAGAATTGCACCTCTTGTTTCACATTTGTCTTCTGGAGTCCAGATGCTCCCCTCTGGACTGATCCCTGTAGCCAGAGAATAGAGTGTTCTGATTGTCTAAGCCAGCAGGACAGAGTGGAATCAGTTCTGATTAGATTGGAGCTGTCTCCTTTCCTGGCCTGTTTCCTAACAAGGACCAGTCTTATCTTTCTGTGGCTCCTACACTCACCAGCCAGTTGCTATTCAACAAATTCAATCTTTTCATCCATGGCAGACCCCTTATTGCCAGCAAAGACCACCATGCCCTGCTTTCTGTACATCCTTTGACATTAGAGCCAGAGCAAGATCTCTCTGGTCCCACAGAAGTTTGCTGGAAGGTGCCATCTAGTGGAATGTCAGCTGACCTACTGCTTAAATGAAAAGGCCTAGTGGTGTTTTAAAGCTCAGAAAACAATTGGTGGGACAGTGACCTCTCAAAATGACCATCAAGAGAAATCACTAGGCTATGGCTGGGTCAAGTTCCAGCCTTACTGATTTATTGGCCTGGGATAGAGGGTGAACAACTAGGATTTGTTTTTATTTGTGTGTGCTGGTACTAGGGCTTGAACTCAGGGCTTAGGCACTGTCCCTTAGCTTTTGTGCTCAAGGCTAGCACTCTCTCATCTGAGCCACACCTCCACTTCTGGTTATTCGCTGGTTAAGTGAACATAAGAGTCTCAGAGATTTCCCTGTTCTGCCGAGCTTTGATACACCATCCTCAGTTCCCTGTCCCCTGAGTAGCTAGGATTACAGGTATGAGTTAAGCCACCAGTGCCCCAGGGTTTTTGGCTCTTTTTTTTTTGCCAGTCCTGGGGCTTGAACTCAGGGACTGGGCACTGTCAAGCTTCTTTTTGCTCAAGGCTAGTGCTCTACCACTTTAACCACAGTGCCACTTTTGGCTTTATTTACATAATACTAAGGAATCAAACCCAGGACTTCATTCATGCTAGGCAAGCACTCTAAGGTGGTTCCCAGTCCTATATCCAGGGTTTTTAAAGTACATTTCTTTTTTTTTTTTTTTTGCCAGTCATGGTTCCTGAACTCTGGGCCTGGACACTGTCCCTCAGCTCTTCAGCTCAAGGCTAGCGCTCTACCACTTGAGCCATAGTACCACTTCTAGCTTTTTCTGCTTATGTGGTGCTGAGGAATTGAACCCAGGGCCTCATGCATGCAAGGCAAGCACTCACACCACTGAACCACCTTCCCAGCCCCTCCAGGGTTTTTTAAGTCCTTAGCAGATTCTAACATGTAGGACTGGGTCCTGCATAGTATCCAACTCCCTCATTTATAGGGGTGCCCACAGAAGGGAGACACCCTTAAAGAAATTCAGATTGCTAGGAAGATCCTTTTGACTGGCACTCCACATCTAAATTTAATTTGTACTTTGTTCTTCCTCATACTGAAATGAAAAGTAATTTAACAGGCAACACTCTGTTTTCTAAGTTCTGACAATTCTGTGATAGGGCCAAGAGGCTGGTTCTCTTTATGTATCTAATGTCTGCAGCTGACTCTACTGGCTGATGTACTGTCCCGACCCGCAGGACTTCAACGAGGGTGGTGAACCTAAGCGAGAAGGAATGAAGGGACAAGAGACACGAAGAAGGACAGCAAGACAAGGATTCTGATCAAGCTGCCAAATTTTATTTTTCACACTGGGGTATTTATATGCTTAGAATAAGGAAGCTTTTTCATTGGGCGTAGCAGCTGCAGGATGCTTGCTTAGGGCAGTGTGAAAAGGTGGTCAATAGCAGCTACCTGGTCTTTGTTTGGGGCAGGATGCAAAGACCAGATTCTGTAAATAGCCTCGAGAGATGTTCCAGCGAGATAGTCAAGCTTATCATGCAGAGAGACTCCATGCAGGGCTCTCAACATCTCCCCCTTTCTTATTTAGAAAATTGACATCAATTGTTGCCTGCTCTTTTTGAGGGGGTGACAGAGGCTCTGTTCCTCTAAGGGCCCAGGGTTTTTCTCTGCTCCGAGCGAGCGTCCTCACTCGGGGAGGGGAATTTTTACAGGCCCTGGCATGTTTTTTGAGGAGACGGCTTGTGGGTATGCATGCCAACCGTCATGCACCAGAGCTTGCCACTCAGGGATCTTGGGTTTTGGGATCTCGCGGATCCATCCCCCTGCAGTCTTACCTGCACCCTTGATTAGAGCATTTTTTTCTTCCTCCCATAGGTGCATCCTCCCCCAAGCGGAGGGGCCTATAGGAGGAGGGGCGAACCTATCCCTTATGGCAATAGGTCTTGCCCATTGAATGGTCAGGAGTTATGAATAAGAAGGGTTTTCTAAATAAGAAAAAGAAGGGGGGCTGTTTCCCACTGGAACAAGCTCATGGCAAAACACTAATTAAAAGCCTGGGGTAAATCCTAGATTTCAATGCCGCAGTCTGCCATATCAAGGCAATGTGTATGGTGATGAACCTGTATGGGCTTAGAAACCAAGAGATTAATCTGTTATTTAATAAATTCAAACAGGATGGTCCATGTCTGGAGTTCTAGCTGCATCTGCAAGAGAAAAGGAATCATCCTCAGGGGGAAGGTTTCCCCTGGGTTGTGGTAAGCCATTAACCTGTTTTCAAGCGTTCTGGCAGCCACCTTGGGGCTGCTTGTTCTTGACAAAGACAAAGAGTGTCAGGGAGTGGTCTACCTGTAGCTTGGGAGGGCATTGCCCCTTGTCTTTGTTTGCTGAAGGGACATTCATGTGCAAAGTGACCAGGTTGTTTACAATTAAAGCAAGTAAGCGAGCAAGCCCGGGACTGAACTTTGAAATGCCTTGGTAAAAGCAGCGCCTATGATGTGAGCAGTCCCTACTCCAGCACAAAGACAAACTCAGAGAGGTCACCCTTGTTTTTACGTGGCTGGAGGACATCTTGACATGCCGGGTTAGCATTTTCAAAGGCAAGATGTTTAACAAAGGCACTTTCACTTTCACTAGGCCCAAGAAGCCTTTCTGCAGCCAAGTTAAGCCATGAGACAAAGTCACTGTAGGGTTCCTCTGGCCCCTGTCTAACCTTTGCCAGGGAAGTAGTAGCCGATCCCTTTTGAGGGAGACGCTTCCAAGCATAAAGGCCAGCATTTTGAATTTGTGCCAAAAGTCCGGTAGGAAAGCGCGCCTGTTTAGCATTGGTATCGAAGGGCGCATTACCCAAAAGTTTAGTATAGGTCCAGGTTTCTGAAGATGTTTTAGCCAAATTTTTTTGTGCGGTCTCTCTACATTGTTCCTTAAAGTCCGCATTGCATAAAACAAAATCACCCGCACTAAGGGTGGCACGGGCCAGGAACTTCCAATCATTAGGGGTGAGCCAGCACACACTTTGGTTTTCTAATAAGGCTAAAGTATAAGGGGCAGTCGGGCCATATTGGGCACATGCATTTTTAAGCTTTTCAACAAACCGGAGGCTAAGCCTCTTATACTCTTGTTGGCCTTTTCCCTGGGTGGGTTGTTCCTCTTCATCCCCAGTATCCTGTTCCTCATCCTCTTTTTCCTCCTCTTCTGATTCGTCCTCCTCACCCTCTGAGGTCCTATCTGTCTGGCTCCGAGTTACTGGAAAGGCGAGAACTGATTGATGGCCTGATCTAACCTTAATTTTATCAGGCGGTTTTGGCGTATTGGCCAAGGCCAGTGTGCGGAGTTCATAATCAAGGAACCTCAGTTCTTTTAAAAGTTGAAGGTGTTCTCGCCTATGTTGAAGAGTCTCACGTAAAGGTGCCAGGTTAGGTAAAGGGGGGGGGGAGAAAAAACATCTGGATCTGGAGGGGCAGTGGGCCCTTGGAAGGCCAGGTCACAAAAGGGAGGGGGTGCATAGGAGGAATGCGGAATATTTGAGGTAGAGGGTTTAGTCTGAGGTAGGGGGTGACTGAGTAAGGGGGGCCAATCAGGCTGACGATATTGGGCCGCCTCCTCTTCCAGGGTGGCCTCCTCCTCGGGATTTAAATTATTCTGAGGGGAATGGGCAGCCTGGGGTACAGGATAATAATGTTCGTCTACCTTTTGAGAAGGAGTTTCAAGATCTAATACAACCGTGGGCGAGCCACGGGGGGCCGAGAGGCATGTTCGAGAACCTCCTCTCCCGTTTTTACAAGTTTTAAAATTCCACTATCAAACAGAGAGCATTTTAAAATGTCATTAATCAAATTCCAATAGGAAAAGGCCGTAGCAGGAACCTTTTCTGAACCAAAGGTTTCATAATAATCTTTTAAACAATCTCCTACTCTTTGCCAGCTTTTTGCATCTATGATTCCTTCAAAGGAGAACCAAGGACACAAGTCCTCTATGAATGAGAAAAATAATTCTAAGTCCTTTTTCTTAACCCGCGTTCCCCATGTCTTGAAGGCCTCCTTGAGGTCTGACAGAAATAGATCATGTGACGATATTGCTTGTCCCATAGTGGGTCACTTACCATGCGCCGTCCCCACTCTCCTCCTGGATCTGTCTCTCGGTGGGGTCTGTCGAGGCGATCTCGCGATCTTGGACTGTACTTGGCCAAGTTTTCCCGGAGGACGGCGTTCCTTCCTTAGTTAGAGGCTCAAGCCCCACGTTGGGCGCCAGTTGTCCCGACCCGCAGGACTTCAATGAAGGCGGTGAACCTAAGCGAGAAGGAATGAAGGGACAAGAGACACAAAGAAGGACAGCAAGACAAGGATTCTGATCAAGCTGCCAAATTTTATTTTTCACACTGGGGTATTTATATGCTTAGAATAAGGAAACTTTTTCATTGGGCGTAGCAGCTGCAGGATGCTTGCTTAGGGCAGTGTGAAAAGGTGGTCAATAGCAGCTACCTGGTCTTTGTTTGGGGCAGGATGCAAAGACCAGATTCTGTAAATAGCCTCGAGAGATGTTCCAGCGAGATAGTCAAGCTTATCATGCAGAGAGACTCCCTGCAGGGCTCTCAATAATGTACTACCAAATGACACAGTCTATTTATTTGAGATTTGTAGCCTTCTCCGTTTGCTTTTTCAGAGACTAGCCTCCTTGAGGCATCTTACAGTATCTTTTTTTCTTGGTCATTCATGGGGCCTGAACTCTGAGCCTGGGCACTGTCCCTCAGTTCTTCAGCTCAAGGCTAGTGCTCTACCACTTGAGCAGTGCCACTTCCAGCTTTTTCTGCTTATGTTGTATTGAGGAATCGAACCCAGAGCCTCATAAATGCAAGGCAAGCACTCTACTATGAGCCACCTTCCCAGCCCCTCTTGCAGTGTCTTGATTGAATAATTTCCCTTTACAGTTGGCAGGTTTGGTTGATTTAATTGGCATTGTATTTTGGAAATGACAAAGTGGACTCCAGGACACAGAGAGGCAATTCCCTAACTAACGGTCATTTCAAATACATACCCTGAAAGTCTCTTATTTTTATTCAAAGTAGGAGCTAAAATTCCACTAAATACAGACTCTAGAGTGGTGTTCTCTGTCTGACCCTTTTACTCCCATCCTGCTTTGCAAGACTGTGCCCCAGAAGTTTAAATAAAAGGATTTGAAAGAGGGCTACGAATGTGGCTCAGTGGTAGAGTGCCTGCCTGGTGTGCATGAAGCCCTGGGTTCAATTCCTCAGTACCATACATATAGGAAAGGCCAGAAGTGGTGCTATATAGCTCAAGTGGTAGAGCACTAGCCTTGAGCACAGAGAGGCTCAGGGACAGCCCAGGCCCCAATTTTAAGCCCCAGGACTGGCCAAAAAAAAAAAAAAAAAAGAAGACTTGAAAGAGCTGGGACCTAGCAGCTCATGCCTGTAACTAGCTACTCAAAAGGCTGAGATCTAAGGATCATGGTTTGAGGCCAGCCTAAACAGGAAGTATGGGAGATGCTTATAACCAATTAACCACCAAAAACACCAGAAATGGAGCTGTGGCTCAAGTGGTATAATAGAGTGATAGCCTTGAACAAAAAACCTCAAAGACCTGAGCTTGAACCTGAGTTCAAGCTCCAGGACTGGTGGACATGCACGCGCACACCTGTATACACACACACTCACACACACTCACACACACACACACACACACACACACACACCCCAAAGCAGAACCCTAAATGCAATTTGTAAATAAATGATACTAATTCTTAAAAGGTTACCAATTATATGACATGCTATAAAAGGAAAATTATATAGCCAGCACAAAAGTTATATACCCCATAAAAAGATCAGTGCTTGCCACAAGTAGGGTTGGGGAAAGAGGAAGAGGAATAAAGAGGGGAGAATAGAAAGGATTTTTTGTTGTTGTTGTTGATCATGGGGCTTGAACTCAGAGCTCTGTCTGGTTTTTTGGTGGTTAATTGGAGATACCTGTCTTACAAACTTTTCTGACTGGGCTGGCTTTGGACTAGTAGCTGGGATTACAGGTGTGTAAGCCACTCCCACTGGGAATTATAAGCGAGAGCCACCACCACCTGTCTGTAAAGAATTTTTCTTTTAGGGCAGTGAAACTCTATACAATTCTGCAATGGTGAACATGTCATTACACAATTGTCCAGAGCCAATGAATGCACAACACTAAGTGTGAACCCGAATGTTCACTATAAGCTCTGGATAATAACTTGTTAAGTAGTGTAGTTAATAATGTAGTAAGATAAGAATCTCACAGACACCCAGTGTTAGTGACTCAAGCCTGTAATCTTAGCTACTCAGGAGGCCGAGATCAGAGGATCAGGGTTCAAAGCCTTCCAGAGCAGAAAAGTCAGTGAGTCTCTTCAATTGATCACAGAAAAGGCGGGAAGTGACTTTCATCAATATTAGTATGCATGCTTTCATGAGTGTGTGTGGGAGGAGGTGTAAAGGTGAAAGACCCCCGGCGTAGGGTGTCCTTCAATCAGAAGAGACCCTTCCCCAAGGAACAACGAGACCACTTGTGCGGATGCAATCAGCAAGAGGTTTATTTGGGCAAGCCCTCGGCTCCCAGGTGCACTCAACCTCGAGATCCACAAGGTTCGGGTTGAATGTCTGAGAACCGGTTACACGGGTACCCGGGGCGACATAGTCTATCGGGAGACTTGCGCGCCGAGTGCTTGAAAGCACCCTCTTTTTATGGACAGCAGAAGCAAGGTTACAGAAGCGAGATGCTTGGTTACAGAATATTGATTGGTTAATTTCAAATTACGCTCAGGGTGGGGATTGGTCAGGTTAAGCTGGCCAGATGGGGCAGGTGGGGTTGGGGGAAAGCTGACGTGTCGGTACTTGCCCCGGCAAGTCTGTGCTGGTCGTCATGCACCGAAACTGTTCGTTCCCTAATTTTGACAAGTGATTTATTACCTCCTGACCTACCCTGCCATTATAGCTAAGTTTTACAGGAAGGGACGGGAGGGTCGGCTATTTTTCAGGAATGCCTGGCTTTAGGGCATGTAATGACTTGCCTGTGTCCTGCTTCGCTCTCTTAGGTATGCAGGGGAAGGGGCAGCAGTTTTCCTTAAAGGGCTCAATGGGGGGCTCAATGGGTGAACATATACTGGAGTCTGGGGTCTTTTCATTCCCCCATTTTCTTTTTGCCTGAATGAAATCCTTCATTCAACTGGAGATCCCTCCGTTAATTTAAGTTGATGATATTGTTGGGTTAATACTAGGGCCTGTACGACCGATAGGCGGTCCTTTACAAATTGCATTAAGCGATTTATGATGCAAGGGCCTAAGGTGAGGGTTAACAAGAGTAGTATTAGCGGTCCCATTAAGGAGGATATTAAGGTAGTGAACCTTGGGGACCGGTTCCATAATCCTTCGTACCAGCCTTGTTGGGATGCTGACTCTTGCTGTCTTTTGTCTAATCTTTCTTTGAGTTTGTCTAGGGTCCTGACTCCGTGTATCAATTTTATACCAGCTGTACTTGTAAGCTCCAATTTTAAGACATACTCATACCATTTGCGACATACTTAAACTTTCTGAGGTTTGTCTTAAAGACAATCCTTACTTTTCAAATTTCCCCAATTCTCTTTCCAAGGCTTTCTTTACTTCCTTCTGTCTTTACAATTCCTTTCCCAAGGCTTTCATTACCACCCTCTTTTTTACAATCCCTTGACCATCTTTGTGGCTGTAGTTTAAAACTGCCCAATTTTTCCTTTGGCTTGCGGAACCTTTATCTTAGAACAGCCTTAAGGCACCACCGTGATGCAGAAGCTTGCTAGATTTTAAGGCTAAGAGTATTACCTCTATTGATAACACACTCAGGTTATTACCATATCAGAGTCAAACTAGGCTGTGAACATAAAGTGGATTTCCAGTTACTATGCACTGAAGTGCCTAAAACAAGCAAGCCAGTGATATCCTTGTCCCCAATATCCACTGTGGGAAGAGAGGGTTTCTGGATATCACCCAAAAGAATGTCCCACAAGATCTTAGATTTAGCAGCTTTCAACCAGGAAGCCGACTCAGGTGATGGAATCAAGCAGGAGTTCCTCCAGGTGACTGTCAGGCCGTCGTTGAACTTTACCCATTACGGTGTACAGCAGCAGCAGCAGCAACCGGAACAGCAGGGTCTCTCAGTGGCTCCAAGGGACTGTCGTCACACCTCATGCTGGGCTGTAAATTCCTACACAGACTGGTTAAAGATACATTGCCTAGGCTTGGCAGGCTTTGATCCTGCTGGTTTTTAAGATCTTTTAAACAATAGCTCAGGACAATTTACCAAAATCACAACTTTTTACTAACCAGATATTTTTGTAAATAGACACAGAAGGCTTAGTCTTGTAACCATCTCTGACAAATGCAGTCTCCACACCTTGCACACCTACAACAGTTAACACTATTTTTTATGCCCTTATTAAAAATTATTTTATCTATTTTGCCTCATTTTTCCAAAACTGACTCTGGACTCTTGATCTTAAAATGGGGGTAGAAGGGCGAAGGTCCATCTTCTGTAACTTCTTCAAGCTGACTTTAGGGGCGTTGATCTTACCTAGCCAGGAGCCTATAACCTTACAAAGAGGCCATCAGGGTTAGAAGTCATTAAGAACAATATTTAACTTTTGACAACTGCACAGACCTTTTCTCCAGCTATAGCAGTATAGCTTGTTTAGCACTCTGGTTTGTAAAAGCATCTTTCTGGATGACTTAGGAATGTGATCTCTAGTAACCCTAACACAATGCCTGAGTTACCTTTGCAGGCCTTTAGACAGATATCAATAGAAACACACTCTCAGGTTTACAAACTTTTTCCTGAGAAGATGAATTTCATGTAACTGGTGTCAGCTCAATATTACCGCCAATTAGAGCTTTTGGCACATAAAGGGGTTAAGATTTAAACTACCCCCCACATTTTATAACATTAGCTTTTTACTATCACAGAGGACTGGCAAGTTCCTGTCCCTTACAAGGTAGTCATGAACATTAGGCATGCTTCCAAACTATCTTCCTATGACCTCCCGGCTCTGACCAGTTTTGAAGGGCCACACACAAATGACTCTAGGATCTGACATTTCTGCCATCCAAGCAGTGGCTTACTGCCTCTGGATGCTCCACCATTGCTTTTGTCCCAGGAGTGTCTTCTCTACATTGGGATAAATGCCTCATTGGCATTTTCCTTAGCTGGTTGCTGGACTTGAACTCAGGGCCTGAGCACTGTCCCTCAGCTCTACAGCTCAAGGCTAGCACTCTGCCACTTTGAGTCCCAGACTCGGGGCTTGAATGCTGTCCCTTAACTCTTCAGTCCAGGGCTAGTACTCTGCCACTGTGAGTCCCAAAGCATTTCTGCTTGCTCTTTCAGCACTCTGCTGGCTGAGTAGAGGTGACAGTCTCACAGGGACCTTTTTCTGCCCGGGCTGGCTTTGAACCAGTTTGCAGATCACTGAGTCTTATAAAAGGCCATTTTACTCCAATTAAAAGCAACAAGGTGGTCAACATAGAAGTAGCTTTTAAGCATGCACTTACCTGACACTTATTAAGAGTCAAAGTTACATCTGACAAACTGTAAGAATCCTCTGTGCTTTGCTTTGGGCTTGCTGGAAACTTAAAAAACCTATAAGAGCAAACTAGAATAGCAATCATTTTGATAATCCTATTTTTTTTTTTTGCACATTGAGGCCAATGTCATAAACTTTATATCAAAAAAATCCATTCCTAATTTTTAAAGCCTCTTATTAATCATTTTTAATATTTTATACTTTAGTTTTCATTTGCATTTTGAAAAGATCCCTTGAAATCTTGAGGCCAAGTGTCACTCATTGTCTCTTGGCTGCTTGTTTTAAAACAGACACACATTAAAAATTTTAAACTCAAATGACAATTTTCCTTAATGCAAGAATTACAATCACCTTTACTATACCACAAAGCTAGATTTAACATCTTTATAACTTTTAAAAACATCCTAATTGTAGAACATAATTGAAAGTAAGCCACATTATACAAATAATTTTTACCCTCTTTTTAAGGCCTTCCTAATTTTAATGTTAACACATCCAAGGGAAAGTTTTAGCAATACTAATCAGATCATCACATCATTTATTTTAACCATCATGTTTTCAGTGCCTATCTGCAGGGAAAAGAGACAGAACAACGATGGGCCACTTGGCCCCTCCTATGGAATAGGCAGGCACACACCCAATCTGACTCTTTAGGGTTAGATGAACTGCGTTTGTGCCAGTTTGCCTCATCATGCTTGGACTCCTCCCAGGGCCTGTCCCACTGCATGACCAGCTGAACTGCACTTCTGCTTGTTCACCCTTCACCCCTAAAGATAGGTCTTCGGTTGGTTTCTAAGTTTTTCCCCGTCTCTTCTCTTGGTTCTCAAATGAAATACAGTTTTAGGTAGACAGAACAGGTAACATCTTTGACAGTGTTAAACTAACCTTTACATTTAAATTTTTAATATTTATCCCAAATTTTAGCCAAGGGAATTAAATCCCGAACTGCCAATGCATTTTTGTTAAGCCAGATAACTTGATTACAGTATAAACAGTCTTATGCATTTTAAAACATTAGTTTTTAAAATACCAGATTTTTTTTTTAATTTGCAAGTTAAAGAACCTTTTAAAAAGCCATTTAAAACAATGTGAAGATTTTTAAAAAATTTTTGGTAATGTCCAAACCTCATAACCTTTTGAAATTTAAATTTAAATCACCCAATTGTTACAGCATGCTGACAATTTTTTTTTTATCTTTGAACACGTTCACAGACACACACAAAACACACAGATCTTAAAGCGCGCAAAAATCAAAATCAGTTGTACATACACTTTCTAAAGGTTTTAAACAAAAAATTTAAGACAGTATTTCTTTTAGAACTAGGTACCTTTGTTGTGCTTCATTTTCACAGAGCTTGCTTGTTAGCAAGGCTTTTGAATCTCTTCTGAGTTGGAGGAGGGCTGAGGGAGGGAGTCACCTAAGACTAAACTGGCCTGATTTTTTTTTTTAACCCAATTTTAGACAGAACTAGCTGAAAAGTCCAATCCAGGTACACAGCCTTCTACGCCCTTACCTGTCCTCCAGCAGCCTCCACTGGGAGAAGGTGCAGCCTGAGGCTTGAAGGGAACCAAACTAGCCCAGTAACCCTCCATGCCTCGCGGGGAGGGTGGGCATAGCAGGTCTGTGACCAGGCCCAGCTGAAACTTTTATTCCCTCAGAGATGTTTAAATAAATAAATAACAAAAAACATAGATAAACACAAAAACCAAGGATCCACATTTAAAACTGGTACCAATTTTAAAAACAGAATTAGACAAGAACTGAAGGCTGAGTTGGGGACTAATGGGCCCCAGTTTATCCCTACCGGAACTCTGTGCTGTTCTCACTCAGCAAGCTGAATCCAGAGTCTGCTGGGTGAGCCTGCCACACTCACCCAGAACTTTCCTACCCCATAAAACAAACACACTAAAGTTAACAAGACAAACATGTGGCCACAAAGACAAAATCAAGTCTCAGTGAATGGGGCGACATCTCACCACCATTCACTTACCAGGGGACTCAACCCCCCTACTCACCTCCGGAGGATTTTTCTCTTAGAGTCCTGCAGACGTTGACCCGGGGGTCTTCCAAGGCAGAGGCGAATTCCCAGTCATCTTGGGGCAAGGGAAGGAAGTCCCTAGCGGCCTTTCCCTCAGACTGACAGGTTCTCCCCCACGCTCAGACCCCCCCGAGCCAAGGCCCGAGGCTGAGATCTAACTGAGGCCACCTGCAGATGGTCAGTGGCAATTTCATAATTGACAAACAAGCAAGTTCCCAAAACCTGACAATCTCGGCTCAGGCTGTGACTTCCAGTGATCTATAGTCAGACTTAAGGGGGTTGTTAGTTGCTGCCCCATCCCTTTAAGGACAACAAAACAGACAACAGAAACAATTAACACTAAACAGAAACACAAAAACAGACAGGCGCCAAACAGAAAAAGCGACTTCAGATGGGAGTGGCCGACCATGGCTAAACTCCCCGGGAAGGAGAGAGAGAGCTGAGGTTGGGAAATTGGAGAGGGAAGGAGTGGGGGAGAGAGCTGAGGGGCAGATGGAAGGGTTAAGGGGGTAGGGATTTGGGGGGCCGGGGTAGATAAGAAGGGTTTCATCCACGGGGGAGGTTCTAAAATAAGAGCTTCCCAAGTAACAATATAAGGGACCTGGTCTGGGTGTCCGTGTGGTCCCGGGTCCATAACTTTGGCCTTGATCTGTAAGGCAATGGTTAGGTTAAAGGTTCCTTCACGTGGCCAGCCACAGTTGAAAGTGGGCCATTCTGATGAACAAAAAGTTATCCATTTTCTTTTTTAACTTCTACTGAAAGATTGTGAGCTGATGTTTGCACATCCCTCCAGTTCTGTAAAGTAAGGTTAAGTGGTGTCGCGACAGTTTGTCCCATTTTAAAACTGTTAACGAACACAAAAACAATACAGACAACAATACAAACGACAATACAGACAACACTTGGCTTCGCTGCGCGCTGTTGTTAATAAACTGAAAGCAAAACCTGATAGAGACCTGTGTAGTTTTAACTTAAGGTTTAACTTAAGGAATAACACAAGACTATTCACAGTAACACACTCTCCCAAATTTTCCACAGCGAAGGCAAAGACAGCAGATCAACAGAAAAACAAACCACAAGGGCAGAAGCAATGCAAGCAACCAAAACTCTACAACAAACAACATTACAATTATAACTGGTCATGTTACTTTGTCGCTGCGCGGTTTCGACAATCAGCCGAAGGCAAAAACCAGGCGGAGACTGTTTTGAGAGTCTGGATCTCTCGTCTCCTAGGCAAATCACGCGTCTAAAAGAGGACTGAGTTCCAGATGGGCCACTTTTTCAGGCCACCCTGATGAGCCACTTTTTCAGGCTCCCTGACGGGCCAATATTTCAGGCCACCCTGACGGGCCAATATTTCAGGCCACCCTGACGGGCCAATATTTCAGGCCACCCTGATGAGCCACTTTTTCAGGCTCCCAGAAGCCCCCAGGACGTCTCCTGGGGACCGCGGTCGGGAGTACGAGCTCGTCAGCTCCTCCACGGGTCCGCCTGATACAGACGAGAACGGCCGAACTCACCAGATTCGCAAGCGCACAGAAATTGGCCACACGAGACTTCAGACAGCTTACAGGCAACACACAGACAATACACAGACAATACACAGACGCTGGCCAGCTTACCTCCCGAAAATGGGTCGGTGGTCCCTGGGTGAGGGTCTCTATCCCGGACGAGCCCCCAGAATGAAAGACCCCCGGCGTAGGGTGTCCTTCAATCAGAAGAGACCCTTCCCCAAGGAACAACGAGACCACTTGTGCGGATGCAATCAGCAAGAGGTTTATTTGGGCAAGCCCTCGGCTCCCAGGTGCACTCAACCTCGAGATCCACAAGGTTCGGGTTGAATGTCTGAGAACCGGTTACACGGGTACCCGGGGCGACATAGTCTATCGGGAGACTTGCGCGCCGAGTGCTTGAAAGCACCCTCTTTTTATGGACAGCAGAAGCAAGGTTACAGAAGCGAGATGCTTGGTTACAGAATATTGATTGGTTAATTTCAAATTACGCTCAGGGTGGGGATTGGTCAGGTTAAGCTGGCCAGATGGGGCAGGTGGGGTTGGGGGAAAGCTGACGTGTCGGTACTTGCCCCGGCAAGTCTGTGCTGGTCGTCATGCACCGAAACTGTTCGTTCCCTAATTTTGACAAGTGATTTATTACCTCCTGACCTACCCTGCCATTATAGCTAAGTTTTACAGGAAGGGACGGGAGGGTCGGCTATTTTTCAGGAATGCCTGGCTTTAGGGCATGTAATGACTTGCCTGTGTCCTGCTTCGCTCTCTTAGGTATGCAGGGGAAGGGGCAGCAGTTTTCCTTAAAGGGCTCAATGGGGGGCTCAATGGGTGAACATATACTGGAGTCTGGGGTCTTTTCATTCCCCCATTTTCTTTTTGCCTGAATGAAATCCTTCATTCAACTGGAGATCCCTCCGTTAATTTAAGTTGATGATATTGTTGGGTTAATACTAGGGCCTGTACGACCGATAGGCGGTCCTTTACAAATTGCATTAAGCGATTTATGATGCAAGGGCCTAAGGTGAGGGTTAACAAGAGTAGTATTAGCGGTCCCATTAAGGAGGATATTAAGGTAGTGAACCTTGGGGACCGGTTCCATAATCCTTCGTACCAGCCTTGTTGGGATGCTGACTCTTGCTGTCTTTTGTCTAATCTTTCTTTGAGTTTGTCTAGGGTCCTGACTCCGTGTATCAATTTTATACCAGCTGTACTTGTAAGCTCCAATTTTAAGACATACTCATACCATTTGCGACATACTTAAACTTTCTGAGGTTTGTCTTAAAGACAATCCTTACTTTTCAAATTTCCCCAATTCTCTTTCCAAGGCTTTCTTTACTTCCTTCTGTCTTTACAATTCCTTTCCCAAGGCTTTCATTACCACCCTCTTTTTTACAATCCCTTGACCATCTTTGTGGCTGTAGTTTAAAACTGCCCAATTTTTCCTTTGGCTTGCGGAACCTTTATCTTAGAACAGCCTTAAGGCACCACCGTGATGCAGAAGCTTGCTAGATTTTAAGGCTAAGAGTATTACCTCTATTGATAACACACTCAGGTTATTACCATATCAGAGTCAAACTAGGCTGTGAACATAAAGTGGATTTCCAGTTACTATGCACTGAAGTGCCTAAAACAAGCAAGCCAGTGATATCCTTGTCCCCAATATCCACTGTGGGAAGAGAGGGTTTCTGGATATCACCCAAAAGAATGTCCCACAAGATCTTAGATTTAGCAGCTTTCAACCAGGAAGCCGACTCAGGTGATGGAATCAAGCAGGAGTTCCTCCAGGTGACTGTCAGGCCGTCGTTGAACTTTACCCATTACGGTGTACAGCAGCAGCAGCAGCAACCGGAACAGCAGGGTCTCTCAGTGGCTCCAAGGGACTGTCGTCACACCTCATGCTGGGCTGTAAATTCCTACACAGACTGGTTAAAGATACATTGCCTAGGCTTGGCAGGCTTTGATCCTGCTGGTTTTTAAGATCTTTTAAACAATAGCTCAGGACAATTTACCAAAATCACAACTTTTTACTAACCAGATATTTTTGTAAATAGACACAGAAGGCTTAGTCTTGTAACCATCTCTGACAAATGCAGTCTCCACACCTTGCACACCTACAACAGTTAACACTATTTTTTATGCCCTTATTAAAAATTATTTTATCTATTTTGCCTCATTTTTCCAAAACTGACTCTGGACTCTTGATCTTAAAATGGGGGTAGAAGGGCGAAGGTCCATCTTCTGTAACTTCTTCAAGCTGACTTTAGGGGCGTTGATCTTACCTAGCCAGGAGCCTATAACCTTACAAAGAGGCCATCAGGGTTAGAAGTCATTAAGAACAATATTTAACTTTTGACAACTGCACAGACCTTTTCTCCAGCTATAGCAGTATAGCTTGTTTAGCACTCTGGTTTGTAAAAGCATCTTTCTGGATGACTTAGGAATGTGATCTCTAGTAACCCTAACACAATGCCTGAGTTACCTTTGCAGGCCTTTAGACAGATATCAATAGAAACACACTCTCAGGTTTACAAACTTTTTCCTGAGAAGATGAATTTCATGTAACTGGTGTCAGCTCAATATTACCGCCAATTAGAGCTTTTGGCACATAAAGGGGTTAAGATTTAAACTACCCCCCACATTTTATAACATTAGCTTTTTACTATCACAGAGGACTGGCAAGTTCCTGTCCCTTACAAGGTAGTCATGAACATTAGGCATGCTTCCAAACTATCTTCCTATGACCTCCCGGCTCTGACCAGTTTTGAAGGGCCACACACAAATGACTCTAGGATCTGACATTTCTGCCATCCAAGCAGTGGCTTACTGCCTCTGGATGCTCCACCATTGCTTTTGTCCCAGGAGTGTCTTCTCTACATTGGGATAAATGCCTCATTGGCATTTTCCTTAGCTGGTTGCTGGACTTGAACTCAGGGCCTGAGCACTGTCCCTCAGCTCTACAGCTCAAGGCTAGCACTCTGCCACTTTGAGTCCCAGACTCGGGGCTTGAATGCTGTCCCTTAACTCTTCAGTCCAGGGCTAGTACTCTGCCACTGTGAGTCCCAAAGCATTTCTGCTTGCTCTTTCAGCACTCTGCTGGCTGAGTAGAGGTGACAGTCTCACAGGGACCTTTTTCTGCCCGGGCTGGCTTTGAACCAGTTTGCAGATCACTGAGTCTTATAAAAGGCCATTTTACTCCAATTAAAAGCAACAAGGTGGTCAACATAGAAGTAGCTTTTAAGCATGCACTTACCTGACACTTATTAAGAGTCAAAGTTACATCTGACAAACTGTAAGAATCCTCTGTGCTTTGCTTTGGGCTTGCTGGAAACTTAAAAAACCTATAAGAGCAAACTAGAATAGCAATCATTTTGATAATCCTATTTTTTTTTTTTGCACATTGAGGCCAATGTCATAAACTTTATATCAAAAAAATCCATTCCTAATTTTTAAAGCCTCTTATTAATCATTTTTAATATTTTATACTTTAGTTTTCATTTGCATTTTGAAAAGATCCCTTGAAATCTTGAGGCCAAGTGTCACTCATTGTCTCTTGGCTGCTTGTTTTAAAACAGACACACATTAAAAATTTTAAACTCAAATGACAATTTTCCTTAATGCAAGAATTACAATCACCTTTACTATACCACAAAGCTAGATTTAACATCTTTATAACTTTTAAAAACATCCTAATTGTAGAACATAATTGAAAGTAAGCCACATTATACAAATAATTTTTACCCTCTTTTTAAGGCCTTCCTAATTTTAATGTTAACACATCCAAGGGAAAGTTTTAGCAATACTAATCAGATCATCACATCATTTATTTTAACCATCATGTTTTCAGTGCCTATCTGCAGGGAAAAGAGACAGAACAACGATGGGCCACTTGGCCCCTCCTATGGAATAGGCAGGCACACACCCAATCTGACTCTTTAGGGTTAGATGAACTGCGTTTGTGCCAGTTTGCCTCATCATGCTTGGACTCCTCCCAGGGCCTGTCCCACTGCATGACCAGCTGAACTGCACTTCTGCTTGTTCACCCTTCACCCCTAAAGATAGGTCTTCGGTTGGTTTCTAAGTTTTTCCCCGTCTCTTCTCTTGGTTCTCAAATGAAATACAGTTTTAGGTAGACAGAACAGGTAACATCTTTGACAGTGTTAAACTAACCTTTACATTTAAATTTTTAATATTTATCCCAAATTTTAGCCAAGGGAATTAAATCCCGAACTGCCAATGCATTTTTGTTAAGCCAGATAACTTGATTACAGTATAAACAGTCTTATGCATTTTAAAACATTAGTTTTTAAAATACCAGATTTTTTTTTTAATTTGCAAGTTAAAGAACCTTTTAAAAAGCCATTTAAAACAATGTGAAGATTTTTAAAAAATTTTTGGTAATGTCCAAACCTCATAACCTTTTGAAATTTAAATTTAAATCACCCAATTGTTACAGCATGCTGACAATTTTTTTTTTATCTTTGAACACGTTCACAGACACACACAAAACACACAGATCTTAAAGCGCGCAAAAATCAAAATCAGTTGTACATACACTTTCTAAAGGTTTTAAACAAAAAATTTAAGACAGTATTTCTTTTAGAACTAGGTACCTTTGTTGTGCTTCATTTTCACAGAGCTTGCTTGTTAGCAAGGCTTTTGAATCTCTTCTGAGTTGGAGGAGGGCTGAGGGAGGGAGTCACCTAAGACTAAACTGGCCTGATTTTTTTTTTTAACCCAATTTTAGACAGAACTAGCTGAAAAGTCCAATCCAGGTACACAGCCTTCTACGCCCTTACCTGTCCTCCAGCAGCCTCCACTGGGAGAAGGTGCAGCCTGAGGCTTGAAGGGAACCAAACTAGCCCAGTAACCCTCCATGCCTCGCGGGGAGGGTGGGCATAGCAGGTCTGTGACCAGGCCCAGCTGAAACTTTTATTCCCTCAGAGATGTTTAAATAAATAAATAACAAAAAACATAGATAAACACAAAAACCAAGGATCCACATTTAAAACTGGTACCAATTTTAAAAACAGAATTAGACAAGAACTGAAGGCTGAGTTGGGGACTAATGGGCCCCAGTTTATCCCTACCGGAACTCTGTGCTGTTCTCACTCAGCAAGCTGAATCCAGAGTCTGCTGGGTGAGCCTGCCACACTCACCCAGAACTTTCCTACCCCATAAAACAAACACACTAAAGTTAACAAGACAAACATGTGGCCACAAAGACAAAATCAAGTCTCAGTGAATGGGGCGACATCTCACCACCATTCACTTACCAGGGGACTCAACCCCCCTACTCACCTCCGGAGGATTTTTCTCTTAGAGTCCTGCAGACGTTGACCCGGGGGTCTTCCAAGGCAGAGGCGAATTCCCAGTCATCTTGGGGCAAGGGAAGGAAGTCCCTAGCGGCCTTTCCCTCAGACTGACAGGTTCTCCCCCACGCTCAGACCCCCCCGAGCCAAGGCCCGAGGCTGAGATCTAACTGAGGCCACCTGCAGATGGTCAGTGGCAATTTCATAATTGACAAACAAGCAAGTTCCCAAAACCTGACAATCTCGGCTCAGGCTGTGACTTCCAGTGATCTATAGTCAGACTTAAGGGGGTTGTTAGTTGCTGCCCCATCCCTTTAAGGACAACAAAACAGACAACAGAAACAATTAACACTAAACAGAAACACAAAAACAGACAGGCGCCAAACAGAAAAAGCGACTTCAGATGGGAGTGGCCGACCATGGCTAAACTCCCCGGGAAGGAGAGAGAGAGCTGAGGTTGGGAAATTGGAGAGGGAAGGAGTGGGGGAGAGAGCTGAGGGGCAGATGGAAGGGTTAAGGGGGTAGGGATTTGGGGGGCCGGGGTAGATAAGAAGGGTTTCATCCACGGGGGAGGTTCTAAAATAAGAGCTTCCCAAGTAACAATATAAGGGACCTGGTCTGGGTGTCCGTGTGGTCCCGGGTCCATAACTTTGGCCTTGATCTGTAAGGCAATGGTTAGGTTAAAGGTTCCTTCACGTGGCCAGCCACAGTTGAAAGTGGGCCATTCTGATGAACAAAAAGTTATCCATTTTCTTTTTTAACTTCTACTGAAAGATTGTGAGCTGATGTTTGCACATCCCTCCAGTTCTGTAAAGTAAGGTTAAGTGGTGTCGCGACAGTTTGTCCCATTTTAAAACTGTTAACGAACACAAAAACAATACAGACAACAATACAAACGACAATACAGACAACACTTGGCTTCGCTGCGCGCTGTTGTTAATAAACTGAAAGCAAAACCTGATAGAGACCTGTGTAGTTTTAACTTAAGGTTTAACTTAAGGAATAACACAAGACTATTCACAGTAACACACTCTCCCAAATTTTCCACAGCGAAGGCAAAGACAGCAGATCAACAGAAAAACAAACCACAAGGGCAGAAGCAATGCAAGCAACCAAAACTCTACAACAAACAACATTACAATTATAACTGGTCATGTTACTTTGTCGCTGCGCGGTTTCGACAATCAGCCGAAGGCAAAAACCAGGCGGAGACTGTTTTGAGAGTCTGGATCTCTCGTCTCCTAGGCAAATCACGCGTCTAAAAGAGGACTGAGTTCCAGATGGGCCACTTTTTCAGGCCACCCTGATGAGCCACTTTTTCAGGCTCCCTGACGGGCCAATATTTCAGGCCACCCTGACGGGCCAATATTTCAGGCCACCCTGACGGGCCAATATTTCAGGCCACCCTGATGAGCCACTTTTTCAGGCTCCCAGAAGCCCCCAGGACGTCTCCTGGGGACCGCGGTCGGGAGTACGAGCTCGTCAGCTCCTCCACGGGTCCGCCTGATACAGACGAGAACGGCCGAACTCACCAGATTCGCAAGCGCACAGAAATTGGCCACACGAGACTTCAGACAGCTTACAGGCAACACACAGACAATACACAGACAATACACAGACGCTGGCCAGCTTACCTCCCGAAAATGGGTCGGTGGTCCCTGGGTGAGGGTCTCTATCCCGGACGAGCCCCCAGAATGAAAGACCCCCGGCGTAGGGTGTCCTTCAATCAGAAGAGACCCTTCCCCAAGGAACAACGAGACCACTTGTGCGGATGCAATCAGCAAGAGGTTTATTTGGGCAAGCCCTCGGCTCCCAGGTGCACTCAACCTCGAGATCCACAAGGTTCGGGTTGAATGTCTGAGAACCGGTTACACGGGTACCCGGGGCGACATAGTCTATCGGGAGACTTGCGCGCCGAGTGCTTGAAAGCACCCTCTTTTTATGGACAGCAGAAGCAAGGTTACAGAAGCGAGATGCTTGGTTACAGAATATTGATTGGTTAATTTCAAATTACGCTCAGGGTGGGGATTGGTCAGGTTAAGCTGGCCAGATGGGGCAGGTGGGGTTGGGGGAAAGCTGACGTGTCGGTACTTGCCCCGGCAAGTCTGTGCTGGTCGTCATGCACCGAAACTGTTCGTTCCCTAATTTTGACAAGTGATTTATTACCTCCTGACCTACCCTGCCATTATAGCTAAGTTTTACAGGAAGGGACGGGAGGGTCGGCTATTTTTCAGGAATGCCTGGCTTTAGGGCATGTAATGACTTGCCTGTGTCCTGCTTCGCTCTCTTAGGTATGCAGGGGAAGGGGCAGCAGTTTTCCTTAAAGGGCTCAATGGGGGGCTCAATGGGTGAACATATACTGGAGTCTGGGGTCTTTTCAAAGGAATACAAAACATCTAAGTACCATCTGCTCCATTTGGTTGGGAACTTAAAATTGTTCTAAAAAATAAAGGCTACTAAAACCAAACAAGAAATAGCAAAATGTGCACATGGTCCTCCTCTTGAGGCTTACAGCTCAATGGGAAAGCCCAATGTCAAGTGTTTAACAGCAACCATTAATGGTGTGTCCTTGAGTAAGGAAGCCAAAGTTAAAAGTACACACAGCAGGGTGTGGTGGCTCATGCCTGTAATCCTAACTACTCAGGAGCCTCTGGTTGGTGGATCTTGGTTTGAACCTGGCCTAGACAAGAAAGTCCAAGACACTCTTATCTCCAAATAAGCATACATACACACACTCACAAACACACACCAGAAATGGAGCTGTGGCTCAAGTAATAGAGAGCTAGCTGTAAGTGTGTGCATGCACATATGCACATACACACACACACACACACACATACACACACACACACACACACACACACACACACTCACCAGAAATGGAGCTGTGGCTCAAGTAATAAAGAGCTAGCTGTAAGTGCATGCATGCACATATGCACATACACACACACACACACACACACACACACACAACATAAGAAGTGTGGGAGGGGAGATTATTTTCTTTTGTCCAAGGAGATCAGGATTCTCCAGGAATGTGTTAGTTGAGCTTGGTGAGCCCCAAGAGAGGAGAAGGACTCACTGGAGATCCAGAGACACACATTTTTTCAGGCTTGCTTTTGGCTAAGCAGATCTCTCAGTTTCCAGCCTGGAAATCACACCATTACACTCCTTCTGATTTAGTAGATAAGGAAATGGGGGCTAAAGATTTCTGATGATTAGGTGGGAAACTGGAGACACAGTCTGTGAATAAGCAGTTCGTTAAACAATATTAAAAACAAGCCATGCACTGGTGACTCATGCCTGTCATCAAAGCGACTCAGGAGGCTGAGATCTGAGGATTGTAGTTCAAAGTCAGTCTGGGCAAAAAACCTTATCTTCAATTAACCAGTTAAATAACAACTACAATGAAAAGCCAGAAATGAAGGTGTGGCTAAGTGGTTGAGCAGAAAACTAAGCAAGAGAGCAAGCCCTAGTACCAGCACACACATAAACACAATCAATCAATCAATCATTTTGACCCATATACAAGTGCCTTTAGCCTGGTGGATCCATTCTTCTTTCACAACCCTTGGCTCAAGGCTTTAGCCTCATTAGCTTGAGGTCCCATGATGAATGGCATTAGCATTGAAGATCCCTAAAAATTCCAAGGTAAGGACAGATAGTAGGAAAGGTTTTGTATCCTCACCAGGAAGGTTTTGAAGACCTGCACCTGTTACTTCTCCTCTGGGTGACATTTCCAGTTACTAATAACAAGATGGAAAACTGGAAACACAGTCCATGTATAAGCAGTTTGTTAAAATAAATAAATAAAAAGGGACCTGGACCCTGGTGGCTCATGCCTGTAATCCTAGCTACTCAGGAGACTGAGATCTGAGGACCACTATTAGAAGCCAGATTTTTTTTTTATTTTTTTTTTATTTTTGCCAGTTTTGAACTCTGAGCCTGGGTGCTGTCCCTAAGTTCCTTTTGCTCCAGGATAGCACTCTACCACTTGAGCTACAGCACCACTTCCAGTTTTTTTTCTGTGATAAACTGGAGATAAGAGTCTCACAGACTTTTCTGCTCTGGCTGACTTTGAACTGAGTTCCTTAGATCTTAGCCTCTTAAGTAACTAGGATTACAGGTGTGAGCCACCAACAATAGGTAGCTCAAAGTGTAGCTGTGGCTCAAGTGATAGAGTGACAGTTTTGAGCAAAAAACTCAGGGACAGGACAGCACCCAGACCCTGAGTCCAAGTCCCAGAACCAAACAAAAAATAATTAAAAATGGGGTAGCAAGGAGACAGTGGGAGGAGAGAGAGATTCACCATTTATCAGGTATATGTCAGGTGTGAACAGTCCACAGTGTAGGCTAGGAGCAGACAAGGCACCCACCCACGGCAAAACCAATCATCTGTTTTGGAAAGCCCAATGACAATCAAGTAAATGCACAAATATATGAACCAACCATAGTAAGATAAAAAGTGCAGGTCAGGGTGCTTAAAAGAGGCCTTGTGAATCCAGCACTGGTGGTTCACGCCTCCAAATATAACTATTCAGGAGACTGAGATCTGAGGATCATGATTCGAAGTCAGCCTAGACAAAAACGTCTGTGAAATTCTTTTTTTTTTTTTTTTTGCCAGTCATGGTGCCTGAACTCTGGGCCTGGGCACTGTCCCTCAGCTCTTCAGCTCAAGGCTAGTGCTCTACCACTTGAGCCACAGCACCAATTCCAGCTTTTTCTGCTTATGTGGTGCTGAGGAATCGAACCCAGGGCCTCATGCGTGCAAGGCAAGCACTCTACCACTGAGCCACCTTCCCAGCCCCAACATCTGTGAACTTCTTATCTCAAATTACCTAGCAATAAGTTATAAGTGTCAGCTATGGCTCAAGTGGTAGAATGCCAGCCTTGAGGGGGAAAAAAGCTAAGCAACAGTGCCCAGGTCCTGAGTTCAAATCCCAGAAACACACACACACACACACACACACACACAGGGTCTCTGTGAAGAGGTGGCATTGAAGCCAAGACCTGTAGGATGACAGGGAGCCAGCCTTGGGGGCAGTATGGAAAAAAAAAACAAAAACAAAAAAAAAACACCAGTCAGAGGCAATAGCTAAGGTGAAAGTTTCTGGGCTGCAGTGAACTCAGGACCAGGAGGAAGAGGTGTGTGGCTGGTTCTGAGTGAGAAAGAGAATGAGGGGAGGTGACATCAGAAACTTGGGTGGCAGCCAAACCCTGGTGGTTCATGCCTATAATTCTAGCTACTCAGGAGGCTGAGATCTGAGGATCAAGGTTCAAAGCCAGCCTGGGCATGAAAGTCCATGAGACTCTTATCTCCAATAAACTCTCAAGAAAAAGCTGGAAGTGATGTTGTGGCTAAAGGTGTAGCACTAGCCTTGAGCTCAAGGACAGGGCCCAAAGCACTGAGTTCAAGCCCCAGTCCTCACACTTCAGCTTCCTGAGTAGCTAACAGTCATCAGGGCTAGATAACACTTTATTATATATTATCTCATTTAATGCCCACGACAGTCCCAATAGGAGAGCTCAGTCCTGAAAGTACCAGTTCTGGTTCAGTTTCAGTCAGTGGTTACCTCTGGTTTTTCCCCCCTGGGAGTAGTCTTGTCACTGGGAGGAAGATAAAGGCCCAGAAGGCCCTCCCTCTGCTGGTGCAACCTATATTGTAAAAGTGATGAAAGAGGTCCAAGATTAAAGCTGGATTCTTAGAGCAAAGTCTCTATGGTGGGAAGACTGGGCTGGTGTGTGCAGCTTTGATCAAGTGACTGAGGGAAAATAAAATAAATAAATAAATAAATAAAAAAATAAGACAAAACACCTCAAATCCAATTTCCTTTGGAGTCCTCTAGGGAGCTAGAGGAGGAGAGAGGAAGAGGAGACTCCAAATTGTTTCCTTCTTGTTATGACCTTCATTGCTATACTTTGCTCAAGCAGTAATTACTGAATGTAGTAGTTAAAATGTGCCTTTCCTAGGAAGGTCCTCCGTTTACCTTCCCATGGTTGAGGAGTGTATGAGCTAAAATCCTCAGGTCTCAGCTCTACTTGGGCTGCTTGGCCCAGGGAAGAGGGAGGACCCTTTTGCAAACTCCTGTGCCCAGAAGCAGAGCCAGGTTTCTGATTTTCAATAAAAGGAAGCAGGGGCTGCTAGAGATAAGGGTGTAATAGAATAGAGTGTGAGCTTGTAGTTCACACACTGTAAAGGAGGCTCAAACTGAGAGCTCCTCTGAGGAAAAATCAAGTAACTGGAGAGGAAAGAAGTTCATATTTTATTTAGATCAACCGGCTGGGGTAAAGCTTGCTGAGGCAGAACCACTGATCTACTCCCTGAGAAGATGGAGAGAGCCACACAAAGGTTTAGTTGTACATGTGTGTGTGTGTGAGTGTGTATGTGTGCACACATGTGCTAGTGCTGGGGCTTGAACTTAGGATCTTATGCCCTTGCTTGGCTTTTTCCTCAGGCAGATGCTCTACCACTTGGGCTAAACCTTCACTTGGAGCTTTTTTGCTAGTTGATTGCAGACAGGAGTCTGTCAGCTTTGTCTGCCCAGGCTGACTCTGAACAGGGATGTTCAGATCTCAGCCTCCTGAGTAGCTTTTGCAAATTTGCTCTTCTCTTCTCTAGAAACTTCTTCCTCTATCTAAACCTTTGGGTGAACCTGGATGCTTGATGGCTTCTGAGTGTAATTCTAGCTACTCAGGAGGCTGAGATCTGAAGATCCCTGTTCAAAGTCAGCCTGGGCAGACAAAGCTGACAGACTGGTCTAGAGCTGGGGGTGGTAAGTCACTAGGGTCAGTGGCCGAGCTGGAAAAGCAGAACATCAAGAGGGCATGTGTGGAGTGTGGCAGAGAATAGGGTATCAGGGAAGAAGCAGTTAAGGGATTAGCACTGGAGCAAGGAGTCCAGATTCTCTGTGGTCCAGGAAGTCTTTCTTCAGATCCCTCAGCATTGTGATGCACCCATTAGCAGTCTTGGGTGACTGCATGTTTGTTTAGTATTTCAGCCCAGTCATTTTAACTCCCAGGGCTTGGGGTTCCTGCACGTCCTCCTGGAGCCTGGTACAGGGTCTGGCATATGAGTGCCAGCTGATGCTTTGCCAAATAGGGCTGAATGGAGACAAACCCTGAACCGAAAGTTTGGAGAAGGGCTCCATGCACAGGCTGAGTGTCCAGAGGATGCGTGGTACTGGACCTGCATGTGGAAGGGGCCGAAGTACAGGTTCGGGTCACCTCCCCACCACTTTGGTAGGGAGAGCAGGCAGGTGTCACAGGGCAGAGGGCACTGACTGAACTCAGTTCTAAACATAAGTGTACACTCACCCAACATCTGGGGTCTTTGATAGGAAGAAACCCAGAGTTCGTGGAACAGTGCACACAGATCACAGTGTGGACCACATTCCATGGCTGAGGACACTAAGATCCCAGGGTCAAAGCAGGTCTTGGTGTTTTCAGGCCTGGGCCAAGGCAAGTGGAGAGCCCCAAACCCCTGCTGTGCATCGGCAGGGCTCCAGCAATAGAAGCAAAGCAGGAGGAGCTCAAATCCCTGGACCGAACCTTGCCCAGCAGACTTGAGGCCAGGATCAGATCCTGGGGTGCACAGGAACCGCACTAAATGCACCCGGTGCACCACCACTCAGTGTGCACCAGTCAGAGCCCAACAACCCAACTCTGGCACTTTCTTACTGCTTCTCCAGGTAGGGGAGCCGGGGCGGAGCGGGCTGCACCATTGCGACTCAGGAGTGGGGAGCCCTAACATCGGATGTCAGGGTCACCCCGGGTAGACTGAAACCCTTCACGAGAAGATGGAGATCGACGTCTACAGGTGTTTGCTAGAAAGTCTGTAAGAGGGTGTTGCAGGCCTGGCTGCTCCACGGTGCCCGACATCGGTGTTGGCGGAAAAGACCCCCCCCCCCATGGCGGTGACTTAGTGGTAGCATCCGGTTCCCTGGTTGGCGAATGTTGGGGCCAGTGCTGCAGCCGCTTGTTCTTGCAGAGCTGCTGCCGAAGCCGCCAGGCGTTCACGTGGACGGGCGCGGAGCCTGGAGTGGGTGGAACCGGTAGGGCGCAGCTGACTGTCCCGATGAGGCATAAGGAGAAGCGGCTTCTGCAGGCGGTGACTCTGGTACTGGTGGCCCTGGTCTTCCTGCCGAACATGAGGCTGTTGGCTTTGTACCACGTGCGGCAGCCAAAAGGCATGCCCGGGAGGGAGGTCGGGAGCAGCATGGTCTCCCCGGTGGGACAGGTGAGTGCCTTGGGTATGGTGGGGCTAGGTGGGGCGATCTGGTTTCACTTCAAACCTTTGGCTCCTTCTCTCTCCTCCTCCTCCTGTCGGTGTCCTCAGAGGCAGCCCCTGAAGACTCTGCACTTTTTTCCATTCCTCCCCCACCCAGATGGGGTAAATTGAGGCTCCAAGGACAGGGATTTGTCCACTAAGCAGAGTCAGAATTAGAACCCAGGGCCCTTAGTGCCCATTATGAAACTCTTATTTCTATTTTCCATACTTTACAGTTTGCTTGCCTTTCCATTGCCCTCTCCTGTCCTCTGACCTTGTTCTCTTTCTGGGTAGTACCCTGTTTGCACAAGCCTGTATCCCCAGGGTGTGATTCTTTCTGTAGGACCAGTTCCCTCATCACTTCTGCTCCCCTCCCTCACCCCCACTGCTGATCCTGCTGTTTTTACTCAGGTCAGTCCCTTTCATGTTTTGCCATTTGCACAGGGACCCCTGGAACTCCCTGACCCTTTTCCCTATTCTTTACCTGTCCTATTTCTGTCTCAGACCCTGTGAATTCCTTGGGGAGTGAGTGCAAAGATCCTCTTGGAGCTTCTGGTCCCTTGGATGGGGTGAAAGGTCAATTTCTGGTTCTTGAGGAACTTGCCACCTTTGATCCTCTAGGAGTATAGAGGTGTCCAGGTAGAGGGATCCCCAAAATTTCCCAGAGCGCTGTCCACTGAGGGCAGAATGCCACATACATTCCTTCTCTACTTCTTTCTGATAGGACGTGCTATTTCTTGCAGCCCAAACTGTGATAATAATTGTTTTTGCCTCTTTGAAACTCACTCATGTCTCACGTATGTGTACCTGCATATGGAATAAATGATGATTTTTCTTCATGTACATGTGTGTGCATGTTCAGATCGTGGCTCTTGAACTCAGGCCCTGGGTGTTGTCCTTTAGTTGTTTTTCACTCATGGCTGGTATTCTACCACCTAATCCACAGCTCCACTTCTGGCTTTTTGGTGGTTCATTAAAGATAAGAGTCCTGCAGACTTTCTTGGGTGGGCTGGCTTAGAACTAGAATTCTTAGATCTCAGCTTCCTGAGTAGCTAGAATTACAGGTGTGAGTTACCAGCTCCTGGCTTGGATTTACATTTTCCTGCACAATCACATCACTCTACCTTTCTCACCTCCTGGCAAATCTATGCATGCTTGAATTGCTTTGTATATTGGGACATTTCAGATTTGCTTAGGGGATTTTTGTGGTCCCATGGGAAGTGGATAATGTTCATATCAGGGTCAGAATTGACT